>NC_060964.1:6121991-6131991 GCF_910589235.1 Vespa crabro
GAAATTAATTAGATTATCGTCATAAGAATATCTTCTTTTTTTTTTTTTTTTTTGTCCATTGTTAATTTTTAATCTTTAATCTTTTCTCTCGTACCTCTTTTTATATGTCGTTGTTGTTTTTTTTTTCCTTTTTTTTCTTTTTTTTAATTCTTTTCCCTTTTAGGACATCCCCCTTTTCGTCAATGTTTTTCCGTCGTACGATATCAATCTAGATTTACGTATCTACGTAAGACACGTAAGATACGTAAGAGGTACGAACCGATATAATCGATAGACGGAATGAAATACGATTTCACTTTAGATTTGGCAGATCGAACAAACCACGTTCGTGAGAAGATCGGTACTTTCGATGGCGAACGGGCAATGTTCTCGTCGTCGTCGAAATGAAAAGAACGAAAAAGTGAACGACTGAGAGAGGAGCAAAAGAGTTCTCGACTATAAGAAAGAGAGAAAGAAAGAGAGAGAGAGAGAGAGAATGAGTGAGTGATAGATAGATAGAAAGAAAGAAAGAAAGAAAGAAAGAAAGAAAGAAAGAAAGAGAAGGACGTAAGTATAAAACTGTACGTAGTACGTCTTCTTGGCTCGAATATGCGCAGATGTTGCAGCTTTGCGGGAGGATGGATAGCAGGTGGCGTAGGGCGGGAGGGAGGTGGATGGAGAAGGGCAATGGGTATTAGGATGATAAAGGGAGATGAAAGACGAGAGAAATAAAGAGAGGCCCAATGTGAATAGAGACGATGGACGTGTACGGACGAATGTAAGAACTTGCGCTAACCTCCAGGGGGGTGCCAGTATACACACGTTGTCACCACATGTTATACTACGAAAAAACTAACCGTTCGGATAACACCACGTGTGCGGTCTCTTGTTCTTCTCTTTTTTCTTCTTTCCTTCTTTTTCTCTCTTTTTTTTTCTTTTTTTTTCTTTTTTTTATTCTTTCGTTCTTTTTCCCCTTTTCAAGAAAAAAAAAAAAAAAAGAAAAACTTTTTTTTTCTTTCTTTTTCTTTTTCCATTTGAACGACAAAATAATAATGATGGAAAGAAAAAAAAAAAAAAAAAAGAAAAAGAAAAAAAAAGGAAAAGAAAAGAATGAAAGAATACGACAACAAATCAGGAAGAATACGACGATCGAGCCGATCGAGAATATTGTAAGTATATTAAATTCTTTTAAAACGATTATCTGCGGGAACAAGCAATAGACTAATGGAGTAAGAGAGAGAGAGAGAGAGAGATGGAGAGAAAGGGGGAGGAGGAGACAGGGAGAAGGAAAGAGAGACTCGTTTATTACGCGTTAATTATCAGCTATAATAAGTTTTGGTAGCGGAACACGCGGGTGCGCGCGCGGGCAGACGCGTTCCGCGTACCAGCAACGTTTATTAATTTCAAACTCATTACTGGCATGAGTTAGCTACCGTTCGTTACTTTCCGTCAACTAACTTCTTCCTTTAATAGAGTTAACCGTCGTTAAAACGTTTTTCATTTTCCAATGGCGTAACGTTCGACGAGATATCCATCGGAAGCAAGAGTAAGAGAGATCGCATGTATGCGTATGTTTGTTTATGTATGTATGTGTTTATAAGAGAATGAGTGTGTGTGTGTGTGTGTGAGAGAGAGAGAGAGAGAGAGAGAGAGAGAGTGAGTGAAAGAGAGGGATAGAGGAAGTCCTTTCAAGCTTGCTCGACACTAAGCCGAGGTTTCTCTGAAGCCAAATCGAACTGTCGTTTGAAATGCACGAGCATGGAAAGCGTCCATTAATTTTGGTATCGCGCTGACCAAGTTCGTTGCTGATAGATTATCGATGAAGAATAAACAGAAAGAGAGAGAGAGAGAGAGAGAGAGAGAGAGAGAGAGAGAGAGAGAGAGAGAGAGAGAAAGACATATATATAGTGAATTGAGTGTAGACGTAGAGTCGATCAGCGCACGTCACCTTCTATTCTCAGCAGCTGTCAAAGCCACGTGACAAAATGGGAAACAACGCGAAATGCTTCGTTCGAAAACGAAATTCTCGAATCGTTTTCGCTTTAACGAGAAGTATTGATCACCGTTTGTTTTTTTTTTTTTTTTTTTTTTTTTTTTTTTTTTTTTTTTTTTTTTTTTTTTTGGTTAAAGAAGAGACCACAAAATACAAGGTGTTCTACTATAACAGCTGAGTGTCATTTTTTGTATGTATGTATGATTATATGTATATAAAGAAAAAAAAAAAAAAAAAAAAAAACAAGGAAAAAGAAAATGACAAAAGTGCTCCAATTGTTCATGTATATGTATATATATATATATATATATATATATATATATATATATATATATATTTATATATATATATATAAATGTGAGATATTATATTGACATTGACATTTGATATAAACTTTTTGTCAAGAACGTCGATACGTGGAAAGCATTTTATCTTTTGACTGTATCTGCGTGTGTATAAATTAATATTAATTTTGGATTATGAAAGAAAGAAAAGAAAAAAGCGAAAGGTCCATACGAACATTCGAAATGACGATTAAAATTAATGTAATGCGTGAAACTAAAATAATATATATATATATTTATATATATATATATATATATATGTACTATAAAATATAAATAATATGTACGAACTATGTACTTATTACATAGTTTGAATTATTGAATTTAAATCGTAATAACGTGCTTAGAAACACGTTGACAGGGTACCAGAGGAGAAAGATGAAAACCAAAGGGTGATTAGTTCCGAGTGAGCTAAATTGTCTCGTAAATCGAAGCTATGCCGATGGAATTCCAATAATATGTACGGAATGGAGACGTGTTATAGTGTGCATCGTCGTGCCAGCTGGAACGCAGCCGGATGGGGAACGAGGATGGAGGACGAGGATGACGAGGGTGGTGGACGAGGAGGAAGAGGAGGAGGAGGAGGAGTGTTAGGGGGAAGGGTATGCGAAAATGCGTTTCGTTCGGCGACTCAAGCGAGAGACCGCTCATCTTCTTCGCTCTTCTTTTCTCTCCTTCTCTCTCTCTCTCTCTCTGTTTTTTTTTTTTTTTTTTTTTAAATAACCCTTTATATTTTTTGTTAATACATCGAATAAATCTAACACCATATGCGTTCGGATAATTTTAAAAAGGGAGAGCCATTCGACTTAATAATCGTATCGTGTTAAGAATAAAATAATCAAGGTCAAACCGATTAGTTAGATATTTATATATATATATATATATATATATACGGATATTCATGGATATTATATAGGATGTAGAATAAAAAAGAAATTTTAAAATAAAAAATAAAAGAGGAAATTAAGAAACGATCGAACAAGGTCGATCGATTGCGATCGATTGAATACGATCTCGAGATAATCCAGGATAAATAAGAATTCCTCTCCTGAGAGACTATTTATTGCTTTCCGATCATATTTCTGAGGTAAAGGAATAGAGAATAATGATACTCTTGAGCAAATCCATCTCGTCGAGAACCTAAGAAATATCTTTTATCTTCCTTTAATTACCTCCGAGAGTACATCTCTCTCTCTCTCTCTCTCTCTCTCCTCTTCTTCTTTATCTCAAACGAACGAATTATACGTTTCTAAGTTTTTCCCAGTGGTTCGTTAATGGGTATTACTTTCCTAGCGAAACGGAATTTAATTTCACACGCATGATACGACAAAATCTACAGAAAAGAAAGAAGAGAGTGAGAGTGAAACAGAGTGAGAGAGAGAGAGAGAGAGAGAGAGAGAGAGAGAGAGAGAGAGAGAAAGAGAGAAAGAGTAGTAGTAGTAGTAGTAAAAAGGAGGAGCACAAAATCTAGGGAAAAAAAAAGAGAAAGAAAAAAAATAGGAATCCGATCATCATTAGCACGGCATCCGTCTTCCAACGTATCTTTGTCATTTTTCATAAAATGGAAAAGCTAGGCCATAACCTTGGATAATAAATGTGATTCGTCGTTCGACGACAAAGAAGAATCTCAGATCGTGTAAATAGACTAACATTTCGTTTATAAAGAAAATGGAATAGCTCAAAAGAGATTTTGCATATCTCGCCATTCGAACATTGTTTTATTTATTTAATTATTTATTTATTTGGTATTATTATTATTATTATTATTATTATTACTATTGTTTTTATTGTTGTTATTTATCGTTTTTCGCGAAACAAAAGAAAATTTCGTAACAGAACGAAAGAGTAAAATATTAATATGTTTTGTTTGTTCGATTGTTCGTTTACTTCGAGCTAAATATACAAAAGGTTTAATCTTAATTATAATAAATGGATTACGCATACGTAATTTGTGCGTAAAATTTTCACTATATTCTTTTTTTCCTTTATTGCCTTTCTTTCTCTCTCTCTTTTTTTTTTATATTGTCTCCTTCTCTTTTTTTTTTTTTCTTCTTTGTTCCTCTTTATCCTTTAGAAAGCTTCGTACAAGCCGTCGCAATACTCTTTTATTTAGTAAATTAATGAATGAAAGCGTAAGATCAACTTTGTACCTTACATACTTGAAGGGACGAGTTTTCCTTTTTTTCTTTCCCTTTCCCTTTATCTCTCTATCTTTCTCTCTCTCTCTCTCTTTTTTCTTTCTCGATTCAATCAGCGATTAATAATGAAACTCGTATCGGAGTATTATCTCGGGCGTGTATGTGTGATTTTTTATCTCGATCAAAGCGTTTCTACCTGTTATTATTGTCATTATATAATCATCGTTGCCGTTTAGAGAACGTTTATTGTCGAGATTGATAAAAAGAAAGAAAGAAAAAAAAAAAAAGAAAGAAAGAAAAAAAAGAGAAAAAAAAAAAGAAAAAAGAAAAAGAGAGCGTAGGCGAGGGAGAAAGTTGCGAAAAGCGAGACGAAAGGAAATTGTGAGCGTAGGTGTATGTGTAAGAATGAAAGAGAGAGAGAGAGAGAGAGAGAGAGAGAGAGAGAGAGAGAGAGAGAGAGAGAGATAAAGGAAGAATAGAAATGAATGAATGAAGGAAGGAAGGAAGGAAGGAAGGAAGGAAGGAAGGAAGGAAGGAAAAAGAAAACTCGGTATAAAAGTCAAAGATAGAAGGGTGGAAAGGGTTGGAAGAGAGGGAGGAGGGGGGAAGGAGTAGAAGGAGAATAGGAATGGTGGAGGGTGCTGCTGGCCGGGCGTATGCTCTCCTCTCGACCCTTTTTACGACAGCGAGTCTCTTTGACCGGCTTTATGAAAATCCGATAATAACACCGACTAGAAACGCGAACGAATTTATTTTGTCCCAGTTACGTTGTTGAAATAAATTTATCGTGGCAAAGGTAACGTCGACAATACTTTTCCAATTTTACTGAGGCGACTCAAAAGTTATACAAGCCGCCACCCCTAACCCCCATCTCCACCCACCACATCTACACCCCCCCCCCCGTGATTGCAACGCGTTAGGGCGGCGGGCCAGTCACCCGGCGACGACCGTCGGCTTTCGTACGTGCAAACAAGCGGACAATTTCTAAGTGCCTCTACGATGATATTTCCGTCACGTTTGGTACGCGATGCGGAATTACTAAAGGATTCTTGGCCAGCTAGGATAAACCAATGAGATAACGCACGCTATGCGTTCTTTCGTCCTTTATCTGTTTTTTGGTTCTTTTTCTTTCTTTTTTTTTCTTTTCTTCTTTTTTCTTTCCTTCCTCTTCTTCTTCTTCTTCTTCTTTTCTTTTTTACTTTTTTCCTCTTTCGTTTTCGTTTTTCTACGTCGCCGTCTTTGTCGTCGTAGTTGTTCCGTCGGTTCCGCTGATACTACAATCCTCTTGTCCATTGAAACGATCTCTCTTTTTCTTTCTTTCTTTCTTTATCCTTCTCTTTCTCTCTTATTTTTCCTTCCTATCCTTCCTTTTATTTTTTACTTTTTTTTCTATTATTTTTTTTTTCAATCCCTTTTTCCCCTAATTATCTTATCTTCGTCTTTACGTACTCTCTTCCCTTTTTTTTTTTTTTTTTTTTTTTTTTAGAACGAACGCCAAAATACAAATATTAAGTGGACAGAAATCGACGCGCGTATTCTTCGAACTTATATTCTTCGTTTTCCCTTAGAATGAGAAGATATCTTTTTAATAAATCTTTCTTCTCTCGAATCGATGCAAATCTTAACGGTCTCAGCAAAATCGTAAATCTTGTAAGTACTACGTAAGCGACGACGAATGCGTTTTCATTTTATTCAATTAGATTATCTTCAGTCCTTCTTTCCTATCATTCTTATTCGAAGTCTCTAGTTCCTAATCACCACCCTCCTCCTCCTCCTCCTCCCATCCCAGTCTTTTCCAAAACCTAGCACTCCCTCCCCTTATTACGTTACGCTGTTTTACGGTGTTAAACTTTCTTCCTTTTCTTCTTCTCCCTTATCATTTTTCTTGTTTCCTTGTTATTCTCTTATTTTTCCTCACTTCTTGCGCGTTAACGCGTGTAATTTTTGCGAATGTTTCCTTTTTATTTGTTATTATTATTTTTCTTTTATACTTTTTTTTTTTTTTTTTTTTCTTTCTTCGTTAAGAATACCGATATACCGAATTTCAATTCACTAATTCTAATCACTTGCAATTACATTTAGCAATAGTTAATCGTTAAAAGTAAGTAATTTATCTTGGAGACTCTTTGATAATCGTGGAAGGCACGATCGTCTCGTTTATTGGCGAAATTACCGAATCCAATGGTGACGGCGAACGGGAATAGAGGAGTACGCGGAAGTTCGATAAACGAGACAAATACAGGCACTTGTAGTTCGAGAGGGAGTTCTGGAGCAGTCTCCCCGATTTCTCTCTATGTGTGTTTGTGCGTATAAATGTGTATATATATATATATATATATATATGTATATATACTTGGTATATATATATGCGTACGTACATGTATACTTACGTATATATCGAATTGAAAACGTTTATGTATGAATGACGGTGGTGAATAGGACGGAAAATATCTCGCGTATGCATAGATTTGTCGTCATGAATCCTTCATTCATCTTCGTTTAATAGTTAACAATCAATACACGTTGTCGCCATACTCAAAAATAAAAATTATTTATAAATTGTCAAATAACATACGTGCAAAAATTTCATCGATACATCGTACTTTCGTATTCTCCTCCTCCTCTTTTCTTTTCTAGATTATACAATGAATTAAAATGACATATGTCATATATATATATATATATAAAATTTAATCATGGGTCTCTTTATATAATTATTTTGATATTCGTGAAATATCCTCCGATTTTATGGAATTTTAATCGCGTTATATATATAAATATATATATATATATATATAAAGAAGTAGAAGAAGAAGAAGGAAGATGAAGGAAAGACGAAAGGGCAATTAAGAGATATTAGGTCTGCTCTTTGATGTGGATGCATTGCGGGCAATTCGATTAATTTCGCGTTTCCGGTGGGACTCGATGCGGTACTGTGCGGCTTTCCGCCGCGCAGGATGCTCGCCCGACTCGGGTTACCCTGAGAAAGAGAATCTCAAACTCGTTTGCTGGCCCTGCATGGTGTTCTCTTTGCAAACTCGATCTCTCTGTGCATCGAAGCTCTCTCTGTAGCACGTTAGATATATACACTCGTACCTATCTCTCTCCTTCTCTCCTTATCCCTTACACCCTTCCCACCTCATCGCCCACCACCACTACCATTCTATATCTTATCGGAGAGAGTGGATATAGAAGTTCGTCTATGTGGGTTACCTCTGGTATATGTAAGGGAGTATGTCGAGCGCGCGAGCGCACGTCCATCGAATCGATCGTTGTGAGAATCCACTGATTTCCCATTCTCAGTTACTGAATCGGAGCCTTCGGACTCCGTTCCTCTCCATCTCTCCATCTCTCCCTCTCTCTCTCTCTCTCTCTCTTTCTCTTTCCTTCTCGATTGCTGATAAAAGACGAAGCTGGGCGGCCACGTTGAATCCTCATCTCGAATTCCTGGGAACGCTCATTTTTCTTCTATCGACTTTTCGTCCGCGTCTATATACATATATACATACGTGTATACATATATATAGATACATATATATATATATATAGTACATTTATATATATATATATATATATATATATATATATAGTACATTTATATATATATATATATATATATATATATATATATATATATATATAGAGAGAGAGAGAGAGAGAGGAGAGAGGGAGAGATAGTATATATATATATATGTATGTATGTATGTATGTATGTATGTATGTATGTATGTATGTATGTATGTATGTATGTACCTACTTACCTAGTCCTACCTGCCAAGAGATTTCAAGGAATCACGCGAGAAAATCTAAAAATACGTATATATGTATCTAGTATGTATTATACTTATCTATACTTGAATCGAAACGCGTTCGTAACTTTTATCACTTTTTTTTTTTATCTTTCTCTCACTCACTTTCTCATTCTTTTTCCATTATTTTCTCTCTCACTCTCTCTCACTCACTTTCTCTCTCTCTCTCTCTCCCTCTCTCTCTCTCTCTCTCTCTCTCTCTTTCTCTCCGTTTGTTTTTCTTTCCTTTTTTTTTTGGCCAACTTCGAGATTATATAATAATCAAAAAGTTACGATGTTTCCATCTTGTCGTCATTATCCATTCCCCTCTTTCACTCTTGTATGCGTACGTGACACGTAACGTTCGTTATTGATATAATCGAACTAGAAAAGAAGTAAAAAGTTTTGGAAAATAGATAAAAGATTGGTTACGATGCTTCTTCTTCGTTATTATCGACGTTCGACATACTTACGTACTTTCAGATTCTATAATCTAGAAGGTTGGATTTGATGCTTTTAACCTGATTGTTTCGATCATGCAAGTTTCATCGTTTACCATCATTGTCTTGTACATATACACATACATACATACATACATACATGGCTACGTACGTACGTAGCTAGATGTTGGTAAGTTCGTTAAATTATAATCTCATCGTAATTGTATACGCCATAGATACAAGCTGATTAAGTCGATTATTAGGTGCATCATCGGTAGTATCGATTAAAGCAGGTATTCTCTATTCGAATCTCTAATACGATCCTAACGAGATAATAATAAATTATTTTCTAAATCTCTAGGACACAAACCATATCTCTCCTCTATTCCCCTTTTCAACCTGGTTTTTCTTCCTTCTTAAAACTTTTGCTTTTCGTTTAATAACAGATAACAAGGTTTAACGTTCCGCATTTTCTTTCTCTTGATTATTTTCAAAACGACATAACGATATCATATATCATTTTTAAGTGACGCGCGTAAGGTGCTACGAAGTTGAGGGTAGAAAGAGCCGTAGGGCAGGAGTGAGAGAGGGATGGATAAGGGAGTGGGTGGGCTAAGGGTTGGAAAGGATCGAGGGATGGTAGAACACGAAACTTGAAATTGTCTCGAATTCTTCGCAGAGAAAGGAGTGTCGTAGACGCAACGTATATCGAGTCTTGACCTATCCCACTAACTCCCTTTTCTCGTTTCTTACGATGCAGCTGTTCCCTAGTGCACCCCAGGTATCATTTTTCTTACGACGCTTATGTCACAATTTTTGCTTAGGTCGTTCACATTTTTACTAGATTTGATTTTTCCATTACAACGAACGAATTAATAGATATTTTAACTCTCTTTCTCTCTCTCTCTCTCTCTCTCTCTCTCTCTCTGTCTCTATCTATCTCTATCTATCTCTTTTATCATATTTCATCAATTCGCGAATACATGGATTATTTTGTTCCTTTCTTTTTTTTTTTTTTTTTTTTTTATTCTTAATCGAACCTGGTTTTACGCAACAATAATACAGATGCATTTGCTTGTTATGCTATATGCATAGTCTTTCAAAGAGCAAACGTTCGTAAAATTTTGCATTCTCTCACTCTCTCTCTATCTCTCTCTCTCTCTTTATTATTTTTTTAGTTATTACCATTTCGATTTTATTGCGATAAACGAATTGATCGGAATCTGTTGTTCCATCAGAGTTGAATGTAATATATATCGAACGTACGGATTTTTATTAAAAGTTTTGTGCATATGAAACTTTAATAGTAGGAAGTTAT
>NC_060964.1:6141991-6151991 GCF_910589235.1 Vespa crabro
GGTTCTATTTGATCCTATACGTTTCTGTTCGGTTCTGTTCGGTCCTGTTCGGTACTATATTTTATCCCATTCGATCCTATTCTATCTTGTTTTCTATCTTATTTGATCCTGTTATGTCCTTTCTTGTCCTATCGAGAAATCTGCTATTAATGATCCGTAAAACATGATTCTACTAACGCTTATTTATTTCGTCCGGCATAAAAACAGGATTCTATTGTTACTAACAACTTTTCGATTATAATACGATAACGAATCGTTTCCGTAAATATCATTAATACGTATTTATAAATTAATAAATTTATTATTATTAAATATGATTTCGTTAATATACTCGTTGGATTAACAAATTCTTTGTGAAATTCTTTGTTTACAACAAAATACATATATACATATATACATATGTATATATGTATATGTATATATATATATATATATATAAATATAAATATTCATTTCTTTCGATGGCAAACATTTAATTAATTTTCTACATATATCAAATAGATGTAATTATTGATAAATAAATCGTAAGATAAATATCATCTATTTTAATTATTTACGATCGATTCCCTTTAATATATGTTCGTTTATTATTCCTCGAAACGAATATCATCTCGAATGATTTGCGTTTACCAATAACGAAGAAGATTTATCGGACTCATTAAAAAATAATTTCTATTTGTTGAACTACGAATGAACTTTTTCTTTTTCTTTTTAACTACGATATAACATATACTGAATACTAAATGTATATTTATATATATATATATATATATATATATATATATATATATATATATATAAATCATCGAGAAAGAAAATCAAGAAAATAAAAATCAAGAATGAGAGACCTCTTTCCAGAGTGGATTTTTAATCTATCGGATAAAATCATAATGGCGTTTTCGGTCTTTGATGAAAATGCGAAATAAGAGTAACGTTTGCACCGATAAATCGTGTCGGCCCGGCCGGCCATCATCGTGCACTTGAAATCCCTTTTGGACGAGATTAAATTTTCGTTCCTTTCTTTTCTTTTCTTTTCTTCTTTTTTTTTTTTTTGTCTTCTTCGTCTTTTTCTTCTCTCTCTTTTTTTTTTCGTGTACTTTTCTCTTTCCTTTTCTTACTATCTCAATCATTTTCTTCATGTCTATAAAGTCTATCTCGTTTATTCGTTCACCGCATATCTCTCTCTCTCTCTCTCTCTCTCTCTCTCTCTCTCTCTCCTTTCGTCGTTTCCTTTGAATTTCCTCAAGTAAGGTAGTCGATCGATCTACGAGATTATATGAGCTTCTCTCTCTCTCTCTCTCTCTTCCTCTCTCTTGCTATCTCTTGCTCTCCTTTCTACCAATTTTGCTCATTAACGTTTCTCTTTGCTTTTTGGTGACCGTCGTTACATTATCGACAAGTTGTACGTACTAATCTCGAGTAACTTGCGACGTTCGTTCATCATTGGATCCCTTCTTCCTTCTCAACTTTATGTAAGAGCGTAGTCTTTGCGGGATCAGAAGAGTCGTTTCTATCACCTTCTATAAATTCGAATATCACTGTTCGAGAGAGATCAAGGAGAAGAAGAAGAAGAAGGAGAAGAAGAAGTTTCGAGAATAAAGTAGCGAGAGAATAAGGGGGATGTTAAGATTGTCGGGGGGTGGGGGTGGATTGCGGGGCAGAGAGGAGATGGTGGGAATGATGATGGTGGTGATGGCGAGGGTTTCGAGAGGAAAGATTAGCTGGTTCAAACAGAAATCGGTAATCTCGCGGATGGAACGAATTTGAAATTTTAATCAGTCTACGAATTGTTAGGAACGTTACGAGGGAGCGAGCGAAATGGGTGGATGGGTGGGGTTGGTGGTTGGTTGGTTGGTTGAGTGGGTGGATAGGTGGGTGAATGGGTGGCTGCCTGACTGAGTAAGAGGGTTGTGAAAGGGGTTGAAAGAAGGAGGGAGGGAAAACCCTGAATTAAAAGACAGTGGAAACAGAGGCAAAAGAAGTTAGATAACTCGGAAATGGAGGGATAAAGAGATTGGATACCTACCGTCGCGTTGGATTAATTCTGTGTTATTAGTAAAACCAGGACAGTTACGTAGATCGATGCAGGACCATTAGAAACGTCAGTGTTTCTCTCTATCTTTCTCTTTCTCTCTCTATCTTTCTTTCTCTCTCTCTCTCTCTCTATATATATATATATATATATAGATATAGATATATATATATATATATCGTTGTCCATCTACAAGTTGTCCAATGGAATACAAGTTTCGTGTCCTCTTGTCTTTAGACGAACGTGCACGGGTTGGGTTGTCCATACTCGTGAACTATTCTTAAAACGTCTATCTCTTTGTCTCTGTCGCACTTTCTATTCTTTCTTTTATTTCCTTTGTTTCTTTTCTTTCCTTTTTTTTTTTTTTTTCTTCTTTTTTTGAAAAGTATACGTTAAGGAACACGAAGAGCGAATTGGCGGTACACGTTCCTCTACTGATCGTGCAACTTTTACCCAACGAAAATCTCTTCCATGTAATTTTTCCTTTTCCGTGCTTAAATCCCAAAGGTAAACCCGGTTTCTGGTATGGTGCACGTAACTCGTTTCTATCTACGATAGAAAATCTTCTTTCTTTTCACATATCCTCTTTTTATTCGCGATAAAACGTATTAACGACTAGTTGCGGACAAATCATCGAAATTGATAATTATCGTTCGATAAATAATATCCGTTATTTCATTGAATCGACATTTCTCTCTCTCTCTCTCTCTCTCTCTCTCTCTGTTTTTTTTTTTTTTTTAACGTATCGTTGGATATTATCATCGATGAATTTAAAGAAAAAAGAAAAAAAAAAGAAGAAGGAAACGTAACATTAGAAACTATTTAAAAGTCCACAGTTTTTGTTAAAAATTCTTACTATTCGGTAAGTCCAGAATACGGTGGTAGAACGACCGATAATCGACTAAGTTGATCATAAAGAGAATGGGATAGATAAAGAGAGAGAGAGAGAGAGAGAGAAAAAGGAATGGAGAGGAGAGATGAGCGTTTTCCAATTAGGCCAGACCGGATCGACGTTTATACCAAGCTGAGAAACCCGTAGTGGTCGTCCTGGTCCCTTTCTTTCCCCCACTTTTTCTCTCTCTCACTCTGTCTCTCTCTCTCTCTCTCTTTCTTACTCAGCGCGTGGCCGTCCTTGTCTTCGGGCGAAGAAAGAAAGGAAAAGAAATAAGAATAAAGTTAGAGGTGAAGGAGAGAGAGAGAGAGAGAGAGAGAGAGAGAGAGAGAGAGAAAAGATCAGGGAGATCGAGCAAGACACGATCCACATTCAGTTCCTTTCCCACAGTGTCCGGTAGGCCAAAACGAGCTTGTCTCTCTCTTTCTCTCTCTCTCTCTCTCTCTCTTTTTCTTCTGCTTCTTATTATATTCTCTCTGTCTTTTTCTCGTCGTCATCATCGTTGTCGTCGTCTTCTTCTTCCTCCTCCTTTTCCTCCCTCTCTTCCTCCTCCTCCTCCTCCACCACTTACTTCACTTCGAGTCAGCCTCCGGTCGACCGACTCTCCTTTTCTCTTTTTTCTTTTTCTATTTTTTTTTCTTTTTCTCTTTTTTTCCTTTCTTTACGAGACTGTTGTAAGCGTGGCTGCAACCTCCTTTTTTCCTTCTCTCTCTCTCTCTCTCTCTCTCTCTCTCTCTCTCTCTCTCTCTCTCTCTCTCTCTCTCTCTACGTCCCTCTTCCCTTTACCAAGAAAGTGGTCGACGGGCCACGTGGCCGTATCTGGAATGTGCAGCCGGGCTCACGCCGGCTAAACATATTTTAAGTCCCTTTCCCTTTCCTCCTTTGACCCTTTTATCCCTTTTCTCCTCGATTCGTTCTTCTTTAAACATTTTCTTTTTCTTTTTTATCTCTCTCTCTCTCTCTCTCTCTCTCTCTTTCTCTTTCTCTTTCTCTTTTTCTCTCTATTTCTCTTTGTTTTATCTCTTGTGTAACTTGTTTCCAGTAGCGAATAGGATTATCTTTCGTTTCGCAACTCAACGGGAAAACGCAGATTTTTCGAATCATTCAATTCATTATCTCTCTCTCTCTCTCTCTCTCTCTCTTTCTCTTTCTCTTTCTCTCTCTTTCTCTCTCTTTTCCTTTTCCTCCCTTTCTATCTCTTTACATTTCTCATTCCTTTTTCCTGTTTTTATGGGACAATGATAAGCACGAGGGTTTGAAAAACGTAAGTTCTTCGTCGTCGTCGTCGTCGTCGTCGTCGTCTTACCTTTATCGAATGAAAAATCTTTTGCCTTTACTACTTTTACTTGGAGAACGGAAAGAACACCCTTCGCCCTTCCGTGTAAAGTAATTACGCCATGAGCGAGAGAGAGAGAGCATTTAAGAAAGATAGAGCATGGAAGAGCAGAGACGGTGGGAATCGAATGGGAGAGAGGAAAAAAAAAAGAACTCTGCGTCTTTTCCTTCATCGTTTCCACTGTAATTTTCTAAAAGCTCTATTCGCTCCGAGATAAATAAAGAGGGCAAGTAAGTACCTATGTGTGTCAAGAGTTGCCTCGTTTTTCGATGTAGCATCCGGAATGAGAAAGCCTTCCGTAGTGCAACGCAGGTGCCTCGTGAAAAAACACTTTGGATTTTTATTTTCCTTGTTTTCTTTTTCTTTTTTTTTCTTTTTCTTTTTATCTTCCTTCCTTCCTTCCTTCCTTCCTTTCTTTCTTTCTTTTTTTTTATTTTTTTATTTCTTTTTTTTTTTTCGTTATTTCGTCTTGCCTTTTCTTCCTCCTCTTACATTTCTTTTCTTCTTATTTTTTATTATTATTATTATTATTATTTTTTTTTTTTTTTTTCGTTTTGTTTTGTTTTTATCTCGACGAACGTGGACGAAACGCGAAACGCGACGAAGTTGCGTATATACATTTTTCCTTGATATACATTTACAAACGTGAGGTCGGAAAAATTCGTGGAAAAAAAAAAAAAAAACGTTGTTTCGAGCTTTTCGATACACGCTTACTCGTGTCTTTTCTCTCTTTCCCTTTTTCATAGTCAGACACAAACACACACACACATATATATATATATATACACATACACATATATGAATGCACGAGCAAACAACTCTATTTCTATCTGGTATTATTCATCTCCTTCATCTTCTTCCCGCGAGTGTAAACTTTTTTGTCAACGCACAAGCCTCAAGGCGAACACTTTTCTCTCATTTCTTTTCCCTGTGTTTTGTAGGATAGAAAACAGTGTGAATGTACATATATATACATATACATACACATATATATATATATATATATATATATATATATATATACATACGGGGCTTTGTGCGAAAACCGAGGTCGGCTTTTACGATGAATGAACACGCGGTCAGTCTCTGAACGGGGAGATATTCCAAAACAAAACAAAAAGAAAAAAAAAAAAGAGAAAAAAACAAAAAAAAAATGAGAAGATAAAGAAAAAAAGAAGCCAAGAAAGGAAAGGATAGAAAAAGAGAAAAAAGGCCTATAAAGTTGTTACGCTTGAAGCCAGTGCGCGCCCAAACGCTTGGAATTAAACTCGCTCCTTGTAATATCTCATATATGGTGTTCTACGACACATGTATATAACGTTACTCAAATTACATGTATGTATATATAAATACAAGTGGTATATACTCAATGCGCGAACTGATCGACCTTTGTTTATATCCACACACGAGAGAGAAATAATGAGATAGAGAGAGAGAGAGAGAGAGAGAGATTAACGATGAAAGAACGAAAAAAAAAAAAATGAGAGAGAGAAATATTTTTCATTTTTCCTATCTTTTTCTCTTCATTTTTTTCCAATTTTTTCCTTTTGTTTTTTTTTTCTGTTCTTTTCTTTTTTCCCCCCATATTTTTTTCCCCTTTTTCATGTTTTTTTTTTCTTCTTTCGTTATATTTCTTTTTCCCCTCCCCCTTTTTTCCCCTTTTACTATATAATTTTTTACAAAAATTTTGTAACTCCTCATTCTCCGAATGGGGAAATCACATTTGATATATAAAAGAACGATAAAAATTTGTTACGTGTACGTTAACAATGGTAACAACGATAAAATGGATTAAAATAAATTTGAAAAATAATTCGCAATCGAAGAGAAAAACGTTAATAGTGGCGTTTAGTACGGGAGATTTTATCAGATTTTCTTTCTCTTTATACGGCGAATGGAAAAAGAAAAATTTGAAAAAAAATTTTACGAGGCCCTGTCAAGGATCCGCAGGAAATAAGAATAATCAAATAAATTTTTACATTTTGTCGTAGTCCTCCCCCCTCCGCCCATCACCAAACCCCATCTTCAAACTCTAACAATTCACTCACTCGCTACTTTGTGACCTTTCGATAGTCCTTTGTTTTTCTAGGGAGAGTTTTCTTTTTTTTCTTTTTTTTCTTTTTTTTTTTTTTTATCCTTTTTCATTTTCTTCTTTTCTTTTGCGTCTTCCCCTTTTGTCCCTCTTACTATTATTTCTATGATCATAATCATATAAGCAGCAAAAAATATTTTCAAATATATTTCAACGTGCGTTACGACGATAATACCGGGAGATTTAATGAATAATAACAAAGAAACGAAAGGAAAAAAAAAAAAAAAGAAAAAAAAAAAGAAAAAAAATAGGAATAAAGAAAAATAAAAAAAGAACAAAAGCAACATTCGTATCTGTGAGAATCTTCGATCTTGTCGCATAAATCTTACAAAAAGGGCAATTCTTCTTTTTCTTTTTTGTTCATTTTCTTTGTCTCCTCTTTCTTTTTCATTCCTTTTTCCCTTCTTTCTCTTCGTCTCGCGCGGAAAAAAAAATTTTCCCCCGATTTTTCCTGCGGCCCCATCGAAAACAAACAGAAGAAAAAAAGAAAAAAAAACAGAAAAAAAAGAAAGAAAGAAAAAAATCGCTTTTGACCGTCGTAGAACGTCGTCCTTGTTGCAGTATCAGGAGGAGGTACAGAGGGGTTGCCTGTAATCAGCTTTTCGTGGTGCATATTAAAAGATATTAAAAGCAATCTCGTTAAAAGCGCAATAGAGAGAGAGAGAGATAGAGAGAGAGAGAGAGATTTTACATAGTCGTACGCGCGCGCTCACCATCGTAGTGGGTTAGTGGGTGGGTGGGTGGAATGAGAGAAAGAGGGATAGATATTAGAGATAGAGGAATAGGGATAGGGGTTGGGGTGGGGTTAGGGATGGAGATTGAAAAAGGAAGAAATAAGCAAAAAGGCGAGAAGAATAATTTTACGAGAAAGTAAAATGTGAAAATTATCAGGTCTATGTAAACAAATACACTCCCATAATATTTATATGCTCGTGTGTGACTATTATTATTATTATTATTATTATTATTATTATTATTATTATTATTATTATTATTATTATTATTATTATTATTATTATTATTATTATTTTTCTCCCTCATTTTTGTTTATTTATTTAATTAAGAAACAAGAGGAAAAGAAAGATAGGGAAAATCCATTCGTAATAATAATATCCATTTACGTGGATATCTAACGAAATAAATGGTTTTCTTTTTATCTGTTACAGGTAAATATCTTTCATTATTCGTTATAATAATGAGACGGATGGATTTTTAATGATCTAACGAAACGGACGTCGTCATCGTCAAGCTTTGATATCGTCGATACCTAAGAACGTAGTCCGATATCGATGATATGTAAAGTTAGTGGGATTATTAATTCCATTGTCTACTATGACTTTCGAACGTATAAGCTGGTAAGTAAATCCGTTCTGTTAATAATCATCGGCGAATAAGGAAGAATATAAAACGATAGAATATTATGAAATTAATACTAACTCGCGAATTATCAAATTATTCAAATTGTATTTGATTTATTTCATTGACGAGCTAATAATAATGGTGAGGGAATGACTGAAAAAAAAGAGAGAGAGAGAGAGAGAGAGAGAGAAAAAGCACATACATACAGAAAGAATTCTTAAAAAATCGAAAAAGAAAGGAAGAAAAATTCAAAAGCAGAAAAAACAAAAAAAGAAAAAATAGAAAATAAAGAAGAAAAAGAAAATGACATTTACAACGACGAAAACAATAAAGAAATAAGTAGAGGATAAAGGGGCGATTTAGTTTATGATTCGAAAACATTACAGAGTCGAAGCTCACCTAGGTAGATAGGTAGATAGGTAGGTAGGTAGATAGATAGATAGGTAGGTAGGTAGGTAGGTATGTACATGTGCGATACCAGTTGCGCGTACTTTCTACCGAAACGTAAAGCCCGGCTTAATCCGAGGATTACTATTAATTCGATCAGTTCTCTTACCCAACTGCGCAATCCGTTCTTAATGAGAAACTAACGAAAAGTCGAGAGCAACTTGAAAGACGATGTAGCTGATTCTGTCTTCTATTTCTCGTTTTTCCTTCCCTATCTCTATGAGATTTTCTCTCACTCTCTTTCCCCCTTCCTTCCTTCCTTCCTTCCTTCCTTCCTTCCTTCCTCTTCTATCCCCACTTTTTTCTCTCTTTCAACTTTTATTGATAGCTTCTTCTCGTTTCGTTCTCGGAGTATTCGCTTCAATAAAAAAAAAAAAAAAAAGAAAAAATAAATAAATAAATAAGTAAGTAAAAAATAAATTTCAAAAAATAAAAATAAAGAAATTCGTCGCTAACGTTCGCAACATCCTTTTATTACGTCCATTAGCGATGTTACGAGATAAAAACAGAGAGAGAGAGAGAGAGAGACAGAAAAAAAAACATCAAGAAAAACATACTCGACTCACGTCTAAGAGAGAATACATAATATGAGAGTCATTAAAATATTGAGGACATGTATTGCATCTTGCATTTCTTATCAATAAATAAAAGACACTTACTTTATACTTACAATATTTATATTTCTTATTTGTATATTTAATGTATTATTAGTAAAGCAATGGTAATAGGTACGTACATACATACAATATATATGTATATATATACATATATATATATATATATATCAATTTATTTGAAAACGATTGAAAACATCAATTTCTTCGTTAATATCAATAGAGTATCGTATTATTTAGTTTTTATTAAATTCGTTTTCCAGACGGTCAATAAAGGAGGTTAATTAAAACACACGAGTATAGTACGCGATTGGAAGAAAGTTACGTGTGAAAAAGGAGATAGAGAAAAAAGAGAAAGATAGAGACAGAGAGAGAGAGAGAGAGAGAGAGAGAAAGAGAGAGAGAGAGAGAGCTCGATAACAAATTTGTTTCCGATATCGCGAGATAATATCGAAACGAGAGGGACTATATCTAGATCGGGCCAATAAACAGGGGTCGTGAAGCCGTAAAATTTTTAAATATCCTATCGCGTACACCCTTAGCTTTTAACTCGTAATAATTGTTCACGAACTTTTCAATGGTCGCTACTTAAAATTTACGTATTTACTTTACTTACTTATTTACCTGCTTACTTAGATAACTATTACTTAATATTGATACAATAGTAGTACCTTCTAGTAACTTAATCAATGACACCTATCAATCTTGTACAAGCATACACATACACATATACACACACAGAGAGATAAGTATATACATTTAATTATATATTTAAATGTAAATATATATATATATATATATATATATATATATATATATATCGAAAATAATCACAGTTGGTGAGAATATTGGCATAGCAATTCTAACGGGGTGTGGGATGGTAAGTCAATTCGTTTAAAAGTGTGCGATAACGTCGAAAACGATTCGCGGATCCAAGTTTACGAGGCCAGGACAGGAGTAACGCTCGATTTCTCCCTTGGATTTCAGAGCCTCCATCGATAATCGATAAATTGCGGACATAAAATTAATTCCGAGGACGTACATTGCGACCTATCCCGCGCGTATTCGATGGTTCTCTCTCTCTCTCTCTCTCTCTCTCTCTCTCTCTGTCTATCTGTCTTTCTCTTTCTCTCTCTTACTCCCTGTGTGTCTATGTCTTTGTCTATGTCTCTCTTTCAACCCCTCTCTCTCTCTCTCTCTTTCTCTCTTTCTCTTTGAATCTATCTAT
>NC_060964.1:6156991-6159491 GCF_910589235.1 Vespa crabro
CTTTATTTATCAGAGTTTATGTATCGTTTGTAGAGGAGGTAAGATTTATTATAAGAGGTAATTAAAACGAGAGTCGTTAAAATTCATCCACCGTGCAATCTAACGGCACCTTATAAATCCAACCTTCTTCATTCTTCTTCTTCTTCTAACGCCTTTCTTCATTCTCGTTCATCTATGGAATACACCATACCTACGGTTTTCTCATTTGCGATCAACAATGCCGGATTAATCGTCGAATTGTTTGTTAGTCGACCGAACATTTCGTATAGGTATAAGAAAATTGGGAAAGCTAGCGCGAAGGAAATTTGAATATCAAGAGAGAGAGAGAGAGAGAGAGAGAGAGAGAGAGAGAGAGAGAGAGAGAGAGAGAGAGAGAGAGATGTAAACGTGTCGTTTGTCGTGTTGAAATTTTCGCACACATTTCGTGTTTGGGTTCGATAATGGTTGAAAGTACGCTATTTCGATGACCTCTCGATCTCACCCTCCTCTCTCTTCTCTTCCTCCTAGTTCACCTCAATCTCCCTCGTCTAATAACGTCTACTTAACCGGAACCCTATCTTCAATGACTTTCCCTCGACCTTTAACCCTTTTCTAAGTCTTTCTAAATTGTCTCCCTGGCTCTGAATCTGAGGACACTTCGAACGAATCGTTCCAATGGATTACCACATTTTTACCTAACAACAAGTCGAAACTACTTTCAGGCTTTGGTACGGACTATCCTCTTCTTTTTGTTTTCGTTGTTTGTGCTTTTTCCTTTTCTTTCTTTCTTTTCTCTTTTCTTTTTGTTTTTTCTTTCTTTTTTTTTTTTTTTTTTTTTTTTTTTTTTATCCTTTCGAAAGACATTCTCTTTCGAAAATTTCTATCCTGTTCAATTCTCGCTATTCTAATATCTTCTGATTCTTATGATTCAGATTCTTTTTTTTTTTTTCTTCTTCTTCTTCTTTCGCATGTAATTTATTTTTCATGCATTCTAAATGAATCGTCGTCAGTATATTAAATAATGTAGGATGAATAAACCTTAAACAAAATGAAAATCAATTTTCGTTGCTTTTAATTATTATGAAAAGAAAAAAGTTTAACTGAAAAAAAAAAGAAAAAGAAAATAAAATAAAAGAAAAATTGTTCATTATAAAGCGTTAAATTTATTTTACAAAATAATTATAATTGAGAAAATAAATATAGAGACGATTGGGATGATTACGTTTGAACAATATAAATTGTAAAAATTACGTAATATTAATTAACAAACAATATATCCCAATCTCCATTAATATATTTTAAATAATACCATACGTCGTATATAATTTTCACGTGCATACGTATATACCATACGTACATATGTAAATACGTACATATGTACGTATGGTATGTACGTAAAAAAAAAAATATATATATATATATATATAAGCATTATCTTGAGAAAGGGTAAATTCTTTTCTTTTTTCTTTTTTTTTTTCTTCTACTTTTTTTTTCGTTCTTTTTCTTTTTTCGAGAATAGATCGAGAAGAATATGGTTCGTACGTCGACCGGAAGCCGATCTAACCCTGCGAGTTGTGAAATCCATGAAGAAAAAGGAAGCCTCCGGCAAAGGAGATAAGCAAGCGTGCGAACCGTCGACGATCGGTGCTTTCCTTGCATTTCCATACCTCATTTCCGTGTGTACTCCAGTTCCGACAGTGCCTATTAAATACTCCTGCTTAAGGCGGTATTACAAACATAGTTTCTGTACACACACACACACACACACACACACATACATACACATATATAAACACAAATACATATATGCATGGATGAAATAGATAAGTGGTATGAGATAAAATTTAAACTGAGCATCAATGACATCAAATATCGATCGAAAAACATATTACGTATTAATGACAATTTTTAATAATACTATTGAATTAAAAAGAGATTAGAAACAGATCGACGTATAAATATAATTCATTAGTTACTAAAAAAAAAAAAAAAAAAAAAAAAAAAAAAAAAAAAAAAAAAAAAGAAATAAAGATGATGTCGAAGAAGAGTATTCATTTAAATGATATTAAACATATTTGGGCCAATTAATCGCAAAACCTGATCGAAGGATATTAGCCATCTTTGTTCTTGTTTGTAAATCCTTTTGCTGATCGTTCATATCTCTCTCTCTCTCTCTATGTATCTATCTTTATCTCTATCTCTTTCTCCTTCTCCATCTCTCTTTCTTGCTTCAAATAGAAGGATAGGTGCCATCGCAAAGGGTAGAGAATCGACGGTTTCCCTCTTTGCCTGCGGGTTATCGTCGGATGCGGAAGATCAAACGTTGAAATTCTCTTGAGAAGCATGCGTAACACCACCCTTAGACCTTACCAACCAACCCTTTCTTCACTATCTCCGACGATGCATTCGCTCACGTATTTACCTACATACGAATAGCTAACTTCCCTTGATTCGTCTCTCCTTTGGCATCTCTCACTCTCTCTCTCTCTCTCTCTCTCTCTCTCTTTCTCTTTTTATTTCA
>NC_060964.1:6161991-6174491 GCF_910589235.1 Vespa crabro
TTCCACATACTGGAATACTGTAGTATAGTTCGCGACGTGAACATAGCGTACGCGCACGAGCGCGTAAAGGCGAACGCGCTGTGACGAAGGGGACACGGTGAGGAAGAGGAGATAAAAGGCTGACGGGGGAGGTGGAGGTGGGTAGAAGGTGGAAGAGAAGAAGGGTTGGCGAGGAAGGGGAGAGGGTAGAAAGTGGAATAGGATGAGGTAGAGGTAAAGGTATAGAGGTAGAGGTGGAGTTGTGGGTGGAGGTGGATGTGGAACTAGAAGAGGAGGATGTGGAGAGGGTGAAAGAGGAAGAGAAGGAGGAGTGCTCGGTGTTAGAGGGTCGAACAGTCTCGCACAAGCGCGCCATTGCAGCCAGCAAACTTTACAGGGCGACGACTGTTT
Source organism: Vespa crabro (assembly GCF_910589235.1). NCBI lineage: Eukaryota > Metazoa > Arthropoda > Insecta > Hymenoptera > Vespidae > Vespa > Vespa crabro. The sequence goes on from NC_060964.1 coordinate 6,162,382, forward strand.
TGTCTCGGTGATTTGCAGCATCTGCACATAGCACCTCGAACCAAGCGAGTCAGCCGAGCGGGAGTTAGCAGCCAAGCTACTAGCAGAGACCGAGAGAACTCTACTACTACGGGTACTCTCTCTCTCTCTCTTTCTCTCTCTTTCTCTCTGTCTGTCTCTTTCTCTTCTCTCCTGACCTGACCCGCCAGTCCGGAGCCCATTCTGTATTACGCTAGGACGAAATGGAAGCATCGAGTTGGCTCGCCGAAAATGTACATAGAGAGACAGAGAGAGAGAGAGAGAGAGAGAATTTGTGTGTATGTGTTTGTTTATGTGTGCGTATATGTGTGTGTGTGTAGTTATGTGTAAGAGAGAAAGAGAGAAAGAGAGAAAGGGTAGTCGAAGGAAAGGATGTGTTAGGTATTATGTCAAGAGTTGGCCTCGGGATCCCTGGACGGAAGAGTAAAAGCCACGAGAATTATTTGAAATTACTACACAATGCTATCTCCCTCTCTCTCTCTCTTCATATATATATATATATATATGGCAGTCGTTCCTTTGCCATAGTCCTCGCTCTTTCTTCCTCTCGCGAAGTTTACTGTAAAGGGGCGGGGGCCAGAGGGCCATGGGTAGTGAAGGGGGGGGGCGGAGATGTGAAGGGCGTTGGTACATCGTTAATTTTGAGCACAGAGAGTGGTCGTATCTTTTATTCGACCTATCTCTCTAACCAAAAATATAATAATACTCACTCTTTACACATACATATGTAATACATTAATATACATATGAACCCGGTATGTACTTATCTCTATGTAACTTCGTTTATCCATTTTGTCATTTTCTCTCAAAGGGTCAACGTTAATGATTTCCAAAGATAATGAGAGGACCACGTTTAATAAAGCCCCCAAACCTGGATGACGAATTCCATTCGAATGTGCATAATTGAAATACTCGTGTATGTATACATGTATGTATGTATATATATATATGTATATACGTATATATGTATTATCGTCGTTTATACGCATATACCAACTTTTGTATTCGTTATAGAAACGTAATGTAACTTTGAAGTAGTTATAACGTTTAAAGCTTGGCTTTAAAACCACTCCCTGAATCAACTGACTCTAACGTTACTAAAACGTGCCCCAATTTACCGAGTAAATTACGACAGATAATCTTCTATTTACTTGAAATTAAAACGAAGTTGAAAAAGATATATAAAAGATATATATATATATATATATATATATATATATATATATATATATAAAGAGAGAGAGAGAGAGAGAGAGAGAAATAAAGAAAGAAAAAATGTAATATTCCAAGGAGAAATAATAGAAGCAAAAGTAGCAGCAACAGAAGTAGCAGAAACGCTTCTTGACTAGCAACGAGAGAAAGAATGAATTTTTGCAATTTCTTTTCTATCATTAGAATTCGTAATGTCGTAGTAGAAATTCGTTTGTTGAATTAACTTTCGTTAATCCTTCCACGGGACACAGACGAATCCTTTTTTTTTTCTTTTCCTTTCTCTTTTTTTTTACTTCCATTTTCTTCTTCCTCTTTCATTTTTTTTTCTCGTTTCTTTCCTTCTTCTTTTTATTTATTTATCTATTTTTAATCGTTGAAAAGATTTATTTCACTTCTCCCTCTCTCTCTTTCTCTCTCTCTCTCTCTCTCTCTCTCTCTCTCTCTCTCTCTCTCTCTCTTGGTAATTTACCAAATGTATATGAACGTATTACAACACAAGCAGAAAATGAATACGCGTGAGATGAGACTAAGATACGGATATATAACTTAAGAATACTTTAACAATAATTAGATCGGAAATAAGTCGGAGTCTCGTTGTAAGTTAAGTTTACACAGATGAATGAAATTTTCTTCGATTTTTCTCCCTTTTCTTTTTTTTTTTTTTTTTTTCAATTTTTTTCAACACTTTTGTCTGTCAAAGAAGTAAGGAGAAGATAGGTAATTGATGAATTAAAAAAGAAAGATATAATGAAGAGAATAATCAAAGAAATAGCTGGAGAGAGAGAGAGAGAGAGAGAGAGAGAGAGAGAGAGAGAGAGAGAAAGTAAATTGTACTTTAATCGGAATACGTTGGGAGATATTCCATGGAAAAAAGAGATCGTAAAATTGCAAATATTCTGCCCTGACAGAAAAAAGACGAGAAAAAGAGAAAGAGAGAGAGAAAGAGAGAAATATGAAAGGACTAGGAAAGCCCTTAAAACGAGTCGACGTTTAAAAATTTAGAGATAGAGATAGAGATAGTGATAGAGATGATAAAAACCGGGAATCGTGCTTTTCATGATGTCGACGATCGAAGATTTCGAACAGTAAGGATCCAACGTGGAAAAGTTTGGTGGAGAAAGTCTAATGGCGACAGTAGAAAGAATGACATGTCTCTGTGACGTTTACAAAGAAAAGAAAAAATAAATTACTAGAATCTCTCTGTCTCTCTCTCTCTCTCTCTCTCTCTATCTTTATCTCTATCTCTATCATTCTGTACTTTCTAAAAGAATCTCAAGCTTCGCTTCTTGAAATTGGATTTATATCGAAAACTGAAAGAGACCGGTTGCTTTGAAGGGGTTGAGGTTAGTAGTTGATGGTGGTGATGGTAAAGAGGTTAGAAGGAAGAGGACAATTTCTTTCGATGGATCGATGGCACAGAGCTTTCGAAAATGAGAAAGAGAGAGAGAGAGAGAGAGAGAGAGAGAGAGCGAGAGGGACAGAGATAGGGACAGAAAGAGAATGAGAGAAAACGAAAGGGGGAATGTAATAAAATTGGTGGATTTTGTAGGAATGTAAGTGAATCTCAGGTTCGTAGAAATCTTGCTTGGTTCAAGAGTATGAGGATCTGGAGGTAAGGTGGTATACGAAATCGGAGAGGGGGGAGGAAGAGGAAGGAAGAAAGGGATGGAAGGGAGGGTTGGGTAAATCCAAAGGTTGAACGAAAGAAAAAGAAAAAAGAAAAAAGATATATATATATATAGAAAGAGAGAGAAAGAAAGAAAGAAAGAAAGAAAGTCGAAAGAAAAAGTTCGTCGTGTGCATCAGCATAGACGCGACTTTTTGTCTCCCCCGTGAAATTCTCGAGCGTAGTAGTAGCGGCCACTGGCGTCGCGGCATCATGAAACTAAGGAGAAAGAAGAGAGGTTAAGAGTAAGACGATGGGAGTGGGGAGGGGGGGCGGCGGAAAGAGGGGTTAGAAGTGTGTGGCAGAGGGAGTGGTGGTGGTAAAAGTAAAAAAGTAAGATGAAGGAGAGAAGAAAAAATAGAAAAGAAAAGAAATTAAGAGAAACGAAAGGAAGAAAATGAAAGAAAGAGGGGAAGAGAGAAGGAAAGAAAAAAAGAACAGAATACATACCTACAAAAGAAATGAGCGCTAGGGAGGAAGGAAAAGATTTCGTGGAACGTAAAAGACTTGGTGGAATCTTCGTTGTTAACTAACAAGAATCCCTCGAGATTCGTGAAAGATCCTTTTCTGTTCGGGGACTGTTACTTTTTTCTAGAAGCAAGTAGTAATAGTAGTAGTAGCTCTTCTTCTGCTTCTTCTTCTGCTTCTTCTTCTGCTTCTTCTTCTTCTGCTTCTTCTTCTTCTGTTTCTTCTTCTTTTTGAAAGTGGGCTTCGATTTCATCGATGTAATTTCGAGAAGGAATGGAAAGAGAGAGAAAGAAGAAAACAAAAATAAACGGTAGCGCGACAAAAAGGAGGTTGTAATGAAAGTATCAGGACTTTCTAGAAAGAGGTGCACGATTGACAGAGAGAGAGAGAGAGAGAGAGAAAGAGAGAGAGAGAGAGAGGGGGGGAGAGAAAGAAAGAGAAAAAGGAAAAAAGAAAGAGAGAAAGAGAAAGATAGAGAAGAGAAGGAGCAGTTTCAAGAGACAATTCCTTCATCCGAGAGGATCGTCTTTGTGTTCGGGAATATTCTTTGAAAAGTCGCGTAGACGGAAAACTTAATTGAAAGCCCTTATCCAGATACGTCATAACGTGACACTCTCCTTCTCGCGAGGAATCAGATGGAAGCAGCCAATAGTAGTAGGCAAGCCAAGCAACCGAGTGAGCGAGTGAACCATTAGCGACGATTAATTAGCGGCCCTTTATAAATTTCGCTGTGCTTTTATCGACTCCTAGCGATTGCTTTTCCACTTGACCGTTTAAACTCGTCTCACTCACCGAGCTCACTCATATATTCTTTCTCTCTCTTTTTCTCTCTCCCTTTCTCTTCTACTCTCTCTTTCCTTCTCTCTTTTTCTCTTTCTCTCTTACCTTTTCGGTGACGGTAGTATCGTGCACAAGAGTACACCCAGAGGCAATCGAGAAATACTCTGGGAATTCTGGATTAAAGTGAAACTTTAGTTGGCACCTGGCTCGACGAGGAGCATTATGAACGACAGATCGAGTAGAGAACGAACGAACGAACGTACGTACGTACAAACGAACGAATGAACGAACGTACTAGCGTATAGAGTTATAGAAGACGAAGACGCACGTAACCGTCACGTGCACGCGATATCCGTTATATAGAAGTTGAAATGGTCTATGCTCCATCGCCTCACAACCCTCAACCATTGCCCTCACTTATATATATATATATATATATATATATATATGGTTCGGATTCTCTTTGATAAACGACAAGAATTCAGTTCGGTCCAACCGTATCTTGAAATAATATGCGATCATCGACGTTTACCTATTTTGGTATAAAGAACGATGAGAAACTATCGGTACTCAACTGGCAAAGCAGTCATCATCCTCTCTCTCTCTCTTTCTCTCATTCTCCCTATTCTCGATCACCACCACTACTACTATCACTAACACCATCACCACGCACCAACACCATTACTACTATCATTCTCCATCTTTTTTCTTTAGGAAGAATTCGATTTTCCGATCTTGTTTTCTCTTCGACTGTTGTATCGTCGGAATCGTGAATCGCGTACTTAAGTTTACTTCGAGATCGAAACACGTTGTATATACGTACGTACCTACGTGTATGTATGTACGTACGTACGTACGTACGTATGTATGTATGTGTATTTGTATGTATCTATGTATGTATGTATTGATCGTACATCGTTCAATCGATCAAAGTAAAAAGGCAATGCGTTATAAAATAAGTGCATTTCGATTCACTTACTATACTTTTACATGGAAAAAGGAATCCTCCCTTCTCCATAATTTTTAACATTCTACAATAATATATTTATGTCATACGAATACTTATACGTATACATAGATATTCTTTCTACAATATTATGTATATATATATATATATATATATATTGGAAATATAAGAGTAGTAGACAATCTTTGTCACCGTTTGTAGTAGAAATGAGAAAGAAATACAACGAGCGAGAGAGAGAGAGAGAGAGAGAGAGAGAGAGAGAGAGAGAGAGAAGGAAGGATGATGGAGGAGGGGAGAGAATAGAGAAAGAATCACGATATGTTTTCTTTTATGGTGTCACGACGATATATATTGATTTCGTTCAGAGGATGCCTCTTGGTTCATATGTTTTGTCTTGCTCCATTACTCTTTGGGTATATTGAAAATCGTTGGCTCGTGTTTCGCTAGTAGTAGTTTCGCTAGTAGAGTAACACCTCGCTAGCATAGAAAAGTATCTATATCTCTATTGGTAGCTTTAAACAATGCATTCTTTTTATCGCATAAATACATAAGATATATATATATATATATATATATATATATATATATATATATATATACGTGATCACTTTCACGTGAGAGATTGTTCATCTTCTTTTTTTATTATTATTATTATTATTATTATTATTTATTTATTTATTTATTTATTTTCTTTTCTTTTTTTTTTTTTCTTCAATTGCATACAATTTCGATATATCCACATCGTAATAGAATTTTACTCGCAAGAGTAAGATAAAAAAGAATAACGAACCTATGTTAATTATCCAAACTTGCTCTACTTTAATAATTAACTCATTTATCCATTATCATTATTATCTTATAATTAAATCATAAATATAAATTATGGTCTATAAAATATATATACATATATATATATATATATAAACATGAAAGCTCGTGAGAGGTCGTTAAACTCTCGAAAAAAAAAAGAAAGAAAGAAAAAAGGAAAGAAGAAAGCATCAAGTCAATTATTTTCTCTAGTTATCTTTTTTTTTTCTCCTTTCTTTTTTCTTTTTTTAACTAGTACGAAATTCATCGAATTTCATTTCAAATACTCCATTACTTTGAGGAAGGAGATAAACATAACGGAATGATCGCACGAAAGTAAACAGAAGAAGAAGAAGAAGAAGAAGAAGAAGAAGAAGAAGAAGAAGAAACAAAAGTCGAAGTAGAAGTAAAAGCAAAAGCTCGAAGTAGAAGTAGAGAAGTAAAGGTTAAAGTGGTAGACGTAAATAAATAGGAGAAATCGATCGAGAAGTCGATCGGTAATGTCGTTGGGAAGAGAGTTCGTCGGCCGATCGGCACGTGCCAAAGTAAAGTAATCGTGATTCGTCTCACGTAGGGAAAGGCTTCCCTTGAAAGGTACTGTAAAAGGGTATGGTGGGTGGCGATGATGATGGTAGTGGTGATAGTGGTGATGGTGGTGGTGGTGGTGGCGGCGAGTTAGACGATGCGTCGTCCGTCGTCTTTTAAAGGAAGAAGAAAAGAGAAGAGAATCACGGAGTAGTAGAAAGAGTAGGAGTATAGGATGAGAAGGAAGAAGAAAATAAGGAATGAAAAAGAAATGAACAGTGAAACGAACTATGATGGCATGTACGTACATACATACATACATGCATACATACATACTTACGTACGCATGTATATATGTATATAACATATCTTTACTATACATACAAGTTGAACACGCAGGTCTATCTAAAGGATACCTTATTGGGAGTAATACTCTTTTAGCTTCGCCGGATCTGGAAATTTCTCTCTTTACGATGCGTAGAAAAGATACTTAATTACAAGATCGTTTCGCGATCAACGCGAAACCAAGTTACGGAGTTAGGAAACGAAACGGCTTTTCTATGGAGAAAAATTGTCTTACTGGAATAAAGGATAGAAGATCTTGTAGGAAGGAAAGGAAGATAATAGATAAAGACAGACAGACAGACAGAGAGAGTATGAGAGAGAGAGAGAGAGAGAGAGAGAGAGAGAGAGAAATATAGCCTGTTGTTAACGCAATGTGCCAGAGAGAATTAAAAAAGCTCACCAAGCCGCTTTTTCCATGGCGTTCCTCGCGTTTTCCTTCTCTTTCCTCTGTCCTTCTCGCAATTAAGGTGCCTCGTTACTCCTCCATCGCGAGTGGTTTTATCCAGCAACACCAGTACCATCACTACCACCAGTATCCAGTACCAGTGCACCGGTAATACCAGTAACGTTCTCTCCCTTACTCGATAAGACACCCTTATGCGAGAACGCACGCGAGATAAATATTCGATTGGTTTATTCTCTTTCTCTTTCTCTCTCTCTCTCTCTCTCTCTCTCTCATTCTCTCATTCTCTCATTCTCTCATTCTCTCATTCTCTTATACACTCTTTCTATTGGTTTCATTCTTCCTTTCTTTTTTTCTTTCTATTTCTGTAGAAAGATCGACGAGTTAGGTTGAATTACGTTCGCAACTATGGTGGCTCGTTAACGAGGAGGAGTTACATGGAGTATGCCTCCCCTTTTCGCTTTAATACGCCGTTTTCCGTATAAACTACGACATCTTTACGAGTATGTATATATGTATGTAAGTCCTACGTACGTACCTTACATAGTTCCATATCTTTCCACATATATATATATATATATATATACGTATGTATTGTATTTTCTTGAAATCGCGGATTAACCTACTTGGAAGGAGGGATTAATCTTCGAGCACGTAGTATCCTATGTATTTGCCGCGCGTCATTTGTTCCGACGCGCGGAAGAAACGAATGGTTCTTGAATTGCCTTGACGATTCTTTGCCGATAGTTCCTTTTCTGAAGATTAGAAAGAAAAAGTACTTAGGAAACTTGTAATGGCTATTTCTTTGGTCTAATTCTTTTTTTTTGTTTTTTTTTTTTTTTTTTGCCTTTCTTTCCTTTTTTTTTTCTTTTTTCTTTTCTATTTTCCATTTTCTAAAACTTTCCAAAACGAAAGGAAAAAGGTTTATCGTTGTCGTAGAAAACGATATTTGTTTTCGAGAAAAATATGTGTCGGATCAACTTACTTGTTTGCTTTACATCTTTACGCATTGCTACATACATGTATATATATATATATATATATAGATTAGTTTTTTTTTGTGGTGACGGTTAGGATGTTGGGTGGGGGGGGGTTTTGGGAAATAAACAAAAATACACCCGTAGAAAATCGATCGCGCGAATCCCCGGGCACATCGATTATCCTATCGCGTGGAATCACCAAAGAGAGACGGCTAGACGACCATATTGCCCACATATTCTCCGCAACGAGCGTGGAAAATAGATTACTCTATCCGCTCCGTATGAAAAAGAATCGCGTAGGTTGGACGGGATAAAGGATGGCCTTGAGATTGCCTAGTCCAAAGCTCTAGTGGTGATGTAGCGCATGAGTGCAGCGACCGACGTTTAACCACGACCCACCGTTGTTGTAATAAAGGTTCTGTTCTACGCAGAAATGAAAGAGAAAGAGAGACAGAGAGAGAGACGGAGAGAGAGAGATAGATAGAGAGTAGAGAGAGAGAGAGAGAGAGTAATTCGCAAAGACCAAGTGAAGTTTTCGCGAAACGACGCGTACTACAGTTCATTTCGAAAGTTATTCAAACGCCATAAAGAGACACATACTTACATACATAAATATCCCTTTTCGCGGCGTCAAAGTGAAGATTTTCCTCGTGAAAGATGATCTCCTTCCTTGATCTCAACGAGACACCACTTCAGATTTAACGCGAAATTAAGATGGAAGCCTCGTAAACTTCTCAACTACTTTCTAAACTTTTCTTTTTTTTTTTCCTTTTTTATTTTTTTTTTTCTTTTCTTTTCATTTCTTTTTAATCCCTTGGATTAAAGCGACGATGAATTTGTCTCTTGAACGATCTTTTCTTTTTTTTTTTTTTTATCTCTCTCTCTCTTTTTCGTAAGGACACGGGTGGAAAAAAACTTTCGGGTTCGTTAGACGAAGTTTTTCGATGGCGAAAAGTGAATAAATGAATGAATGAATGAATGAACGAACGAACGAACGGATGAATGGATGGATGGATGTATGAATGGATGAAGGAAAAAGTGAGAAGCTGAAGAGAAAAAAGAAAGAGTATCATCGTTCGTGTCGCCTTTTAAAAAATCTTCTTTGATGTGTGTTAGTGATCTATCTATAATATATAATACACACAAATATACACACATGGAAACGTAATTTCGTGAAGAAAAAGAGGGAATAGTAGGACGTTGGCGTTGCTATTGAAATTGATACGTTCCACCTAAGAAGTGAAAAAAGTCGTTTTCGTTCGAAAGAAGAAGCAGGTGTCGCGGATACACCATAGGTAACGTCCTTCATATGAGACGCGTGTCTAACTATATAGGTCACAAGAGCCTTTGTTAAAGGGTCTAGTAAAATAAGGGATCGTGTTACGAGGGCTGCTGTCGTCGTCTGTCGTCGTCTGTCGTCGTCATCGTCGTTGTCGTCTTCGTCGTCGTCTTCGTCGTACTATAACCCAAGTAAATATCTCGCGTATAAAGGGGGAGATCGTGCAAATAAGAACGGTTGAAAAAGATCAGCCATGAATTTATGAGAGAGATCATTAACTTTCATGGCGCGTATATACCTACCTACCTACCTATCTACCTATCTACGAATTCGTTCGTGGTTGGTTGGTGGTTACTCCTGTTATATTATACAATATTTTATGTTATTTACAAGCATTCTCGAATGCGATGGATTTATATAATATATATATATATATATATATATATATATATATATATATATATATATATATGATTCGTGGCGTTTTAAATCGGCATTATTTAAATCTCCCGGCAGAAAATCTAACAAAACAGGGATTTTGGAGATTCGAGAATCCGTATCCGTAAATATAAGAAAAAGAAAGGTTACCATTGGAAGATAGTAGTATTTACTGATAGATAAAGAGAGACGAATCCTTGTTGGTTCTAGTTAAAAACTGAAGATCTCTTTTACAAGTTGAAAAGAGAAAAAGATAAATAGATAAAGAGAGAGAGAGAGAGAGAGAGAGAGAGAGAGAGAGAGAAAGATAGCAAGCGCTCTGGACCGGCTGTCTGCTCTACCACTCGCGAATCAATACACTTTCAGTGCTACCAACATCATTGTAGAGGAAAAGACAACGAGCGAAGAGGAAAAGTGAAAGAGGAGGAGGAGGAGGAGGAGGAGGAGGATGGTTGAGAAAAAGTGGAAATACTATGAAGGAACGAGAGAAGGTTGTTAGAGAAATAGAGAAGAGAAGAGAAGAGAAGAGAAGAGAAACCAAGGAGGTGAAGGAATCGAAAGCTGTCGTCTCTTTGTCCGTATAAGAGATAAAGAGGAGAGATGTGTAGCTAGAGTTGAGGGCGAAGGAAGAGGAGGGGGAAGGGGTATATAGAGAAAAGCAAAGCTTCGTCGAAAATGCCCGTGGAAAAACCAACGATAATCCCTGAGCCCTTCCCCTCTTTCCTCTGTGCGCATCTCGGTTTTCGTGTTTTTCTTTTTCTCTTTTTTTTTTCCTTTGCTTTATTTATTTATTCTCTCTCTCTTGCTCTCTTCTTTTTACGTTGTCTTTTTTTTTCTTTTTTTTTTTTTTTTTTTTTTTTTTTTTTTTACCATTTTCATCCCTCCTCTCGTTTTTCTTTCCATCGCACGTCATTCTTCGTCGTTATTCTCAACAACCATCGGCCATAGCAAACATCATCCCTCGGCACCCTATCCTCGAGGATATCGAGGAGCTTCCGGAACACTTGTGATCTCAACTCCTCCATTGCAATTCTCCCCGTCTTCCTTTCAATTTCGCATTTTGAGTACGGTTATGTGCGTGTATGTGTATACAGAGAGAAACGACGCGGTAGTTCGCAGGGGAGAGAGAGAGAGAGAGAGAGAGAGAGAGAGAGAGAGAGAGAGAGAGAGGGGGAAAGAGAGACAGTCGTAATGTGTCTTTCTAGACGGAGATCCTTCAGAACGGGAAATATATAGTACCTACGAGTGCACTTAAAAACGATGTGTGCGTTATATAGTAATTGTAAACAAAAAGGGGAGGGGTGTAAAGGATGGTGAATAGGGTGACTCGACTCGCGTCTATCCGATTCGTGGCCACAGGTGGACGGGGAAATATATATATATATATATATATATATAACTTTTCCAATTAGTCCGGACACAAAGAAAGTAAGAAAAGGAAAGGAAAGAATATAAATAAATGAATAAATAAATAGAAGTAAAGGAAAGAAGAAAAAAAAAGAAAAAAAAAAAAAAAAAAAAAAGAAATGAAATTCCTTGCAATTCTCGAATTAATAATCGCCGGCTTATATATCTTATACAGGGTAAGTTATTCGGATAAACGATAAGCTGCTTGTTGTTTCTCTTCCCTTTTTTTTCTCCTTTCTCTTTTTTTCTTTTCTTTTTTTTTTTTTTTGTAATTTCTTTTTTCTTTCTTTTTTGTATTTTTCTTCTTCAATTCTTTTCCCTTGATAAGTCATAAGAAATAGAATCCAATTTTTTTCTTCTTCCTCCTCTTCTTCTTCTTCTTCTTCTTCTTCTTCTTCTTCTTCTATATTTTTCTGTATTTTATTTCTAATATAAGAGAATGAATGTTATCGGCGTTAATGATATTTCGAAGGGGAATGAGAAAAAAGATGAACAAAGAAAAAAGAGAAAGGAAAAGAAAATAAATAAAATAAAGGTAAATTATAAAAGTAGTAGAAGAAGAAGAAACAATAGTAGTAGGTGTTAAATAATAAATTTGATGAATTTGATCGATAAATCGCTACCCACCGACTAGGTTAGATACTCGACACGTGGAGTAACATAGGGTTGGGAACGTAGTAGCGAATGGAATAGGCTAACCACCATCTCCCTTAACTTGCCCAGTCTCCTTCTGGCCTCCCCTCCTACCCCCTTGGGTTCGGTCGTTCGTTTTTCTTTCATTTTCCGAAAATAACCACTTTTCCAGATGTTCGCGC
>NC_060964.1:6176991-6191991 GCF_910589235.1 Vespa crabro
GAGAGAGAGAGAGAGAGAGAGAGAGAGAGAGAGAGAGAGAGAGAGAGAGAGAGAGAGAGAATAGTAGTAATAGTAGTAGTAGTAGTAGTAATGTAACAGCGCGACTTGAAGTTTTGCTAGATAGTTTGAAATACTAGTTTCTTCCTATCGGATATATCTTTCAAGCTATACACACATACACATATATACACACACACACATATAAACACACACACATATAAACACACACACATATATGTATATATAATATATATTGATGCTATCGTAAATACGGGTTAGCGTGTTCCGCATATCGGATGTGTCGTCGAATCGTTCCTTAGAACCTTCAGAATGGTCGTGGAATCGAGCGAGGAAGAATTTGATCGTATTATACTTACCGTTACTTTTGATACTATATGTATTACGTTTCCAATCTTCTCAGGGATTTTCGATTTATCTCTGGAGTAAGAGGATCCCGAACCACGAGGAATTAACAGTCGGTTTGAGAAGGGTCACCGGGTACATACATCGAAGTATCCCGTACTTTCCTTTCGTTCATTCGGAATGCTTTTCTCTCTAATTTTTTTTTCTTCTCTCATTCTCTCTCTCTCTCTCTCTCTCTCTCTCTTTCTCATTTTCGTTTCCCGATAAGGTTCAGAGGAGTGTTTGTAGAAGTTGTAGCCGAAGTTCAACTTCGTCTATTTTCAATTCGAAGGACGGAACCTGCATGTATGTATGTATCTATGCTCTATGTTTGTGTATGTGTGTGTGCGCGCGCGCAGGCATCTATGTGTCCAGATTTGAAGTGAAAGAACGTAGGTAACACGTACATAGATACATATATAGAGCAGCATCTATATCTTTCTCATTCTCACGTATGTATGTATGTATGTACGTATGTATGTATGTATGTATGTACGTATGTACGTATGTATGTATGTATGTACGTTGTACGAATTTAGCTACGATAGAAGAGTAAGATTTTAGGATAGAAAAAGAAGAAAGCGTGGTTGAATGTTCGGACGGAGGTACGGATCGTTCAAAGTACGGAATTGATGGGTACAGGGAAGTAGGAAAAAAGGAAGGTCAAAGAGTAAAAGAGTAAGGAGGAAAAAAAATAGCAAAAGAGAAGGAGAGAGAGAAAGAGAGAGAATGATCGACGATAAAAGAAATCTTTCTCTTTTTCGTCGGGGAACTTCACGAATGGGGAAATTATGCATGGAATGCGGCGGTGATCTAGTTGTCCACGGGTGGAGGGCGAGGGAGAGGATAAAAGATCGACCCTTCACCTTCAACCAAGAGCAATCTTTAAATTTGAAAATTTGAAAAAGGAACTCTATCCCTCTTTCTCTCTTACACACACACACACATATACACACTCTCTATCCCTTTCTTGCTTCTTTCTTGCCCCCCCCCCACTTCTCCCCATCCCCATCCCCACCACCTTCATTTATTTTATTTTTTACGCGAAAACTAAAACCGAAAGGATGATTTTTAAATGCGACGCTGTTGCCGTTGTCTCTTGCACTGACTCTGAGGAAGAGAAGAAGGAGAGGAGAGGAGAGGGTAGTAGTCGAACGATTCGGATGATCAATGTTTATATACGCAAAAAAATTCATAACAAGAACAATAACAACGATGACAATGACGATGACAATGAGGATGACGACGACGATAAAAATTTTGGAATAAGTTCAAATCACGATGTTCTTTTCGTTACTTTCCTCCTACCCGTTTAGTCACTTTTTCATTCGATCAAAATAATCAGATTGTTTTATCTTGATATTAATTTATTCTCCTTCGGACGGTGCTCGTCCATTGGACTTTTTTAATAGTCGGGATTTTTTATTACTGTTACGGACACACGGGTGATAGACGTTATCTACTAATATTAATAAAGTTTATCGCTGTCGTTGTCATTGCCCCAGGACGACGGTCGTCCGACCACGAGGAGAAATAAAGCAAAAAAGTAAAAATGAAAAGAAAGAAAAAAATGAAAAAGAAAGAAAGAAAGAAAGGAAAAAGAAAAGGAAGGATGGAGATGGAAGAGAAAAAAAAAAAGAAAAACAAAAGAAAATAAAGAAGAGGATAAAGGACGAATTGGTCCTATCATCCACCCTTGGTCGCCGCCTTGACGTTTTTCATGTGGACATACGTAAAAAGAAGACTATCCCCGCAACTGACCCCTCCCCCTCCCCCATGATAATCCTACGGTGTCAACGAGCTTATTGTCGGATATTGTCGTCCTTATCGTAATGTCTTAATATCTAATTATATAGAACGATATTTATTTATTTTTTTTTTTTTTTCTTTTATTTTTTTTCTTCTCGTGGAATATTTCTTTGCTTTCTTTTTTTCTCTTCCTTTTTTCTTTTCTTCTTTTTTTTTTTCTTTTTTTTATTTGTTCATTTATTTATTTATTTTTTTTTTTTCTTTTTTTTAAATATTCTCAACGAAGCGCACACTCCTCACGTTCGTTATCAAAAGTATGCAATAGAGAGAGTAGTCGTCTTTATTTCATTCTATCGTTCCGTTCGTTCGTTCGTATAACGAAAAAAAAAAAAAAAAAACAAAAAAAGAAAGAAAGAGAAGAAAAGAGATAGAGAGAGAGAGAGAGAGAGAGAGAGAGAGAATGAGGTGGGGGGGAGGAGAGAAAATAAAAGAAAAAAGAAAGAAAGAAAAAAGAAAATCCCGCGCTTGAAAATATTCGCTGAAGGAGATGATATCTCCTTTTTCCTCTTTCTCTTTCAATATTTCTTTCTTTTTTCCTTTTCAGAAGGCAGGCTTCTCTGGATCGTAGATGTGAAAAGATCGCGTTTGTTATATCCTCCAGAGGACGACGTTTCGTACTCTTTTCTTTCGTATTCCTTTATTTTTCTTCCTCTTTTATTCCTCACAAGCTCTCTCCTCTATTCGTCTTACGTTATTCGTACTGTTCTGCTACTTCGTACAATTCGAACAGACTGAAAGTCGAAAAGGGAAAGGGGAGAAAGGATAGATAGATAGATAGATAGATAGATAGATAGATAGATAGATAGATATATAGATAGATATAGATAGATAGATAGATAGAGAGAGAGAGAGATGGAATGATGGAGAGAGTATTGTAAAATACAAAATCCTTGGCTTTCAGTGGCCTCGTTTCGGGTGTCGTTGTAATCGTTGTAATCGTACTGCGACGATCGAATGAGGAAGGGAGAGTGACTATATGGCGGCCCAGAGTTAGTAGTATGAGGAGGAGGTGTAGGAGGTTGTAGAATGAGGTGGAAGAGGAAAAGGAGGAGAAGAAGTTAGTGATAGTGGCATTGCTAGTGTTAGTAGTGGTTGTTACCACTAGAAGGAAGAGGACAACGAAGGTTGTGTAGTAGGTAGCTGTAGCAATTACGAGTAGTTGATATAATGGAGTCGCTCGAAACACAATGGCGCCGTTTATTGTTCCAGCGCCAATATCACGCGAGAATGGACGATTAAATCTTGGCCCGACGATACGATAACAAGGGAAACTGCAATTTCGACTTAGCGACGACCCCTAACCCTACTTCTCCTCCCCTTCCTCCTCCTTCTCCTCCTCCTTTTCCACCTACATCTCTACTTACTCAGGAGAGAGAGAAAGACAGAGAGAGAGAGAGAGAGAGAGAGAGAGAGAAAGAATATAGCTTACGAGTATATGTAAATAGAAAAAAACGTCATGCATGTACATGTATGTATGTATGTACGTATGTATGCATGCGTGTGTGTATGTATACATACGTATATATGTATGCGCGTGTATGCTTGCAATTATTAAGAAACAATCTCTAAACATCTCTGCGAAAAGGATTTGTTGAAGGTGTGTTTGTTTTGGTCCCTACGTGAAGCGATATTATATTATCGTACGAAATCTCTTATCGTGTTACTTTATTATAGCGTTTATATTAGAAATATGTTATAGAAGTGAATGGGACCCATTCTATCTATATCAGTCAACTTGTTCTTTCAATTTAATCTGAACATTATTTTCCTAGGATATATAACAACGTCTCCTCGTATTATTATCCGCAGTTTACATTCGATCAACGAGTTTTCCCACGGCCTCCTCTCTCCCTCCCTCCCTCCCTCCCTCCCTCTCAATTTTCTTCTTCACGGCAAGAGTTCCACGGTGAAAGTAAAAGTGCGAGAGAGAGAGAGAGAGAGAGAGAGAGAGAGAGAGAGATAAAGAAGAAAAGAAAAAAAGAAAGAAACGAACGAAGGAACGAACGAAGTGCATTTCAGAGTTTTATTAAGTAGAACCCTTTTGAAAATTATATTTAAGAGAAATTATTTAAGAAATATTCCTTCGTTATCTATCTTTCTCCTGTTGGGATTTTCGTCCCCTTAAAAAGTTTTTGAAAGTTTGCACGAGTAAAACGTTTCCATTCAATAATCCATACATTTTGATCTGATCAACTTCTCTCTATCGATTCTCTATGGTTTATTATCGTTTATTTCCTTCCTATGTTCTATTTTCAACAACGTAATACATTTTGTTAATGTTTTGAATTAATGATAAACGTGTATAATATTTTCTGATAATTGTTTGAACGAAATCGTTTCAACAAATACACATAAATTATATATTATTATATATATAAATATATATTTATATATTGTATATATGTACATATATAATCAGTAAATTTGTGCCGGCCTATCATTTATTCTGAATGTCGATAAATAAGATGTCAATACAAATTCTTAATGGCATTTATTTTTCTCATTGATTTCCATCAATGGAGGACAATGGAAATAGGTAGAATGGGTTTTGTTAAACGTTTAAATGATCAATTAAATCAACTACGTATTTAATACGTAATTATACATGTATTTATTTTATCGCGTTAACTTGTCGCGTCACTGTATAATGATACAAGAGAGCAAGTTATTTTCTTTTTTTTTTTTTTTTTTTTTTTTTCTTGTCTCCCTCTCTGTCTTCTTTTTTCTTTGCTTCTTTTTTTTTGTCACCTATTTTTTTCCCCCTTTTTTTGTTTCTTCTCTTTCCTTTTCTTTTCTTAGACAATTACACGTTTCACGTGCATTCACATAGCTCGACTAAAATGGATAAATAGAAAGGAAAGGAAAAGAAAAGAAAAGAAAAAGTAACAAGAATATACGCCACAATATCGTACTTACGATTATATTGAACATTTCGATAACCTTTAAAGAACAAATTTCTACGTTTAACTTTAAATATCAACTTTAAAGCTTCCTTTAATAGAACGTCCTTTTCAACCTCATTGAATTTGCTTTCTAAAATGGTTACGAACGATAAGAGGAAGGTAAAAACTTTATCATCGTTCCTATAAGCCAACATTCTTTCTTGTTTCGCGTCCTTTTAAAAGAAAAGTTTCTCGCCGTGAAAACATTCGCGCTTTATAAATATTGAATGACTACAAATCGAAACACCATTGACCGTATAGTTTGTTCTTACTTTGCGAATTACGATATAACACACACACACATACTTATACATACATACATAGAGGCAGACAGACAGACAGACACACACATAAAGAGGCAGAGGGAGAGAGAGAGAGAGAGAGAGACAGACAGACAGACATATAAGCTGGTGAAACGTAGAAAGAGATAATGTCAGAGGAACTAACAAAAAAAGAGCAAAAAAATAACAAGAGAGAAAGAGACAGATAAATGTATAGATAGAAAGAAAGAAATAAAGAAACTTTGAGAAAAGTTGAAAGAAAGAGAGAGAGAGAGAGAGAGATATGTGTATTTCGATTGTATCGTTCGAAGAGAGAAGGCCACGATGATGGTAACCATTTATTTTCCTTCGATACTTCTTGTCGTTCGATCGTCGTTTTCAACGAGGAAAATTAGTTTCCTCGAGTTTTTAACGATAGAAAAGAATGGGAGGAAGGCGTCAGGGAGGGAGAAAAGAGAAGGGTCTCTTGGTAGGGCGAACAGAGTGGGGAGGGGGTTTGATAGAAGGGATGAACCGACGAGAGCGCCATCATGCCGGTTTACGAACGCTAGTTATAACGGGACACGAGGGTAAAATCTGTGGCATCGTACGTCATCTGCATTCGTCATAAAATCGGGTCTCTGGGTTTCGCGAAAGGAACTCTCGACAGTCACACATCCAAACTATATATATATATATATATACACATATATATATATACACACACACACACACACACACACACACAAATGCACATGTGTGTGTGTGCGAACACATACGAGACGTTTTTTCCACTCATTGTCCTCGTTTTTGTCGCGTTCTCTCTCTCTCTCTCTCTCTCTCTTTTTTCTCTTTCTCCCTTTCTCTTTTTCTTTCTCAGTTTCCATTCGTCGTCGACATTTTCCTCATCCTCCCCCTATCATCCATTCCTCTCTTCTGATCCACTCGCCATCCAGTACTCCACCACTTTTCGCTTCGTTTTCGATATTTCAAGTCGAGCAGCCACCGCCCTTTTTTTGCCCAGTCAGCTCAAGCTTCGCCCACCTCCACACTGGTGGCTGGCTCCTTCGATCTTCTTTCACCTCCTTTCTCTATCGTTTCCTTTCCCACCTCCTCGTCTTTCTTTATCTCTCTTTCTATCTCTCTCTCTCTCTCTCTCTCTCTCTCTCTCTCTCTCTCTCTCTCTCTCTCTCTCTCTCTCTCTCTCTCGTTCAATGGTTGCAGCTTGGAAAGTAATCAACACGAACTTGACGGCCCCGCGAGCGAACACGAGCTTGACTATTTCCATTTGTAAGAAAGAGAGAGAGAGAGAGAGAGAAAGAGAGAGAGAGAGAGTGAGAGAGAGAGAGCGTACACACACGCATACATATATATATATATATATATATATATATATATATATATATAGATAAATAGATAGATAGATATAAAAAAAGAGTGAGAGAGAGAAAAAGGGATACATCAAGAATGTTTGAGATCCGAGGCCTTTGAAGGAGTCAGAACCAAGAGGAATGCCGAGTTCGCACGGAAAGGAATCATCGCAGCTACCTTAACGTCAAGAGAAAAATATATGATAACTTTTTCCTTCGCCGATTGGTCGAAGAAATCGTTCTCTCTATCCCATGGGATATTGGATGGACTGGAATTAAAAGGAATCGTTCTTGAGATACGAATTTCGTAAGGAATAAGAATACGATCGATGGGAGAAATATGATGGGAGAGAGAGAGAGAGAGAGAGAGAGAGAGAGAGAGAGAGGGAAGGAGGGAGAAGAAAAAAAAGATAATAGCTCCGTCAAAAAGCACAAATATATTTGGTTAACTTCTCCTTCCTCTTTGAAAAATTTCTCTTTTGGAAAATATGTTTAATATATTATTACAACGTACATATATACGACGTCGTTAACTAATTAACTTTTATCTATGCGATATAAATTATGTATAATGAACGTCACACGTATCTTGCGGGTTGATCGATCGATCAATCGTTATATTAATAATAATAATTATTTTATCGAAAGAATTCGAGGAATTAATCTGGTATTTAAAAAAAAAAAAAAAAAAGAAAGAAAGAAAGAAAGAAAATCAAAAAAGAAAATTGACTGAAACATAAATTCGTATTAAAATGATTGATATGACTATAACTTGGTATATCTCATAATTAATATGAAAGTCGGAAAATGATCAGGCAGAAAAATAGTGTGTGAGAGAGAAAGAGAAAGGAAAAAAGAGAGAGAGAGAGAGAGAGAGAGAGAGAAATAGTAATCAAATAAAAATGAATAATAGATTTAATGCGTGGGAAATGACACTTATTGTTAAATCAACGAGATTTGAATGGGCCAGGAAAAAAAAAAAGGAGAAAAAATGTTAACACAAAAGGTCGTAATGATTATCGTGGAAAATGACGATTAGTTTTCTTTGCATACGTAAATAGTATGTTTTTATTGATTATAATTATGATGCTATTAATTGTGTATATATATATATATACACACATACAAGCATTACGTTATTGTGCATCGGAGCGATCGATCTTAAAAAAAGCAAGTACAGTTGTTGTTTATCAAAGAAACACACATTTACATCTTCCCAGTCGAATATTTGATATTTACCAACGCACACATACATACTTTATACGTTCAACAACTTAATCAAATGGGGATGGTAACTAGCGAAACAGATTATAGTAAACACAAAGAGATCCTACTAATATCATTTATTCATCGTCTCCTCATATGTAAACCTTCTGTTATTAATGGTGTTAGAACGGTGTTAATTTCTCTCTCTTTCTCTATCTCTCTCTCTCTCTCTCTCTCTCTACATGCTTATTTTACAGATAGTACTTATCTGTAATTCTGTAATAATAGTAATATTTCTACATAATGAAGATGTAACAAGCCAATGAATTGATCGATTCTATCATTATTGTGTTTGCGTTTATCGATATAAAAAAAAAAAAAATAAAAAAATAAAAAAAGAAATAAATAAAAGTTGTCTGTCTAAAAAAAAAACAAAAAAAAAAAGAAAGAAAAAAAGAAATAAAACAGAATTTCAACTTGAATTTCGTATATTAATTATTAATCAGATATATACGGATGAACAATTTATTGGGAATATCTTTGAAGTATATGTCAAACTTTTTAAGACATGAAGAAAAAGAACGAAGAGAAATTCGAAATGCTTGAATTGATGAGAAAGGCTAGAGCAGAGGGGGAACGGGGATGGTAAGTAGGGGAAGAGGTTGATGCTGTACCTTCGCCATTATAAATAAATAATTAAAGTTAGCCGTAAGTGTATGAGCGATGTATGTTTTAAATATAAACCTCGTTTCTCTCTCTCTCTCTCTCTCTCTCTCTCTCTCTATTTTTTATTTTTTTATTTCTTTTTTTTTTTTTGGTTTAAATTTACCCTCTTTTTTCCCTCGTATTCGTTAAACTCAAATAAATACCAGTGGTGGTTATCGAGCGAAACTAAATGATGTCACGATGTGAGACCACCGGTGGGGCTGCGAGGAAGAGAAAAAAGACGAAAACGAAAGAAGAAGAAAAAAAAAAAAAAGAAAGGAAAAGAAAAAAGAAAAAAAAAACGCCAAGAGAGATTATGGGATACGCGTTGAAGAGGTTACAGATGACGGATAGCACACGACGTCGCGTTGATCGCGTAGGAAGATGATCCCCAACGATGAAAAACAAATGCAGAGAGAGAGAGAGAGAGAGAGAGAGGGTGGGTGAGGGAGAGGGAGAAGAAAACAGCAGTAGTTTTAGGATACGTTTCCTTTAAAGTGACTACGCTATTGAGGGGGAGGCCAAAGAAAAAAAAACATAAAAGTAGAGAAGAAAAAGAAGTAGAAGTAGAAGTAGAAGAAGAAGAAGAAGAAGGTTTTTACTACCTCTCTCTCTCTCTCTCTCGTTCTCCTCGGTCCGTGCGTTTTCCCCTTCTCTTTTTTTGGTCCTCGTTCTATAAGACGTTGATTGGACGTTGACAAACGACGAACGGGCGCCAACTACGGGGGGTTTCCCGATAAAACAGCCGTTATCGATCTACGTTCTGCTGCTGCTACGTTAACAAAAAAAAAAAAAAAAAAAAAGAAAAAGAAAAAAAAAGAAAAAGAAGAAAGAGAGAAAAAAAGGACCTCTTCTCGGTATCTCTTTTTCTCTGCTTCCGTCTTTCTCACTCACTCACTCACTCACTCACTCACTCACTCACTCACTCACTCACTCACTCACTCACTTACTCATTCTCCTCCAGCATTGGACTAGAAGACATTTTTCGATAGTTTCTCTCTCTCTCTCTCTCTCTTTCTCTCTTTCTCTTTCTCTCTCTTTTTAGATCGATACGAACCGATTTGGCTAAGATCGAACGTTTCGGAAAAAGATAGGAATGAGAGAAAACGCTTTCAGGTCTTATATTCGACGTTTCATCGATGCCGAGTAAAAACAGGGTCTGTGCCACGTTCAAAAATGTCGAAGACGTTTGTCGAACGTCGAGCCAAGTTCGAACGTCGATGACGATAAACTTCTGTTTTTCTTCTATATATATATATATATACACACATATATATTGCTTATATACACGTACACACACATATATATATATATATATACATATATATATTATTCACTGACTTTGATCGAGCCGGAGATACTACGTATATTTTAATTGTTTTATTTTTGTCTCTTTAGTATTTTTTCTTTTTTTCCGTTTTTTTCTTTTTTTTTTCTTTTTTTATGTTATACAATACAAATTTATTATTTTGTATAGTTTTCAGAGATCGCACTTGTTTTACAAAGTTTATATTACACCATTGTAATATACATGTACGTATATTTTCTTTTTTTTTTTTTATTATTTTATATTGATCGGAGTTTAAAACGAATATGAATTCAACTGTATCTTTTATTTCTTCATTTTCTTTTTATTTTCCTGTGTTTGTTTTTTTTTTTTTTTTTTTTTGTTTTTCTTTTCCTTTAATTTTTCTCAATAGGCATTTTATAGAGAAACGAATAAGATGAAGGGAGGGAGAGGGATAGTTACACGTAGCCGAGTTCGTCGACGAGAAATTATACATTTTTTTTGATGAGGAAAGAGAGCAAGGGTTTAGGGGGTAGAAGGGAGTGGGAGATCATTTCCTCTCTTACATATAATGTCTTCGTGGCTTTATCGATTCGTCGTGAGCTCGCCACGAAAAGTATAAAGCATATGAATATGTATATGTGTATGTATCTGTGTGTGTGTATATATAAAATGGAAACTGGCCGCATGAAAATAAGATAAAAATTGAAAAGTAGAGGGGAGAATAAACGAGGTAGAAAAGAAATAAAAGAGAAAATAAAGGAGAGAGGAAAGGAAAATAGAAAGTCCCGATTTGCGAGCTGCTCGGTAATTACTTCGGAAGAGGGCCTGAAGATTCAAATTTCCTCTTTCCATCGTTTTCTTTCGAGACTTTCGAAATGAAAGAAACTGTGGTCCTCCTCTTTCTTCTTTCTCCACTTCCACCTTCTCTCTCTTTTTCTCTCTCCCTCTTTTTCTCTCATTCTCTCTCGTACAGTATATGCAAACTTCTTTAATCCCTCGAAGATTCTTCGTCGGGGGGTGTGAGTCGTCTTTACGCGTAAAAATTCACGACGAATGAAATTATCTCTTAAGTTTAGCGAGTATTAAAAAGTTATTTCACGTATTTACCTACATAAATGCATAGATACATAAGAGTTACCGTATACCTATTATATATATATATATATATATATGATTAGAAAAATATGTAAATATCTAATTTATCCATTCTATCTATCTACTTATCTATTTACGTGTACAACGTGATAATTCAACCGAATATTTTTAATCCGATAATCAATAATCGAATTATTCGATCTAGATGAGTAGAGTTATTAGAAAATCTAATTAACAAAGTAGTAACAAAACGTATAAATCTATTATCACGTATACATGTGAAATAAGATACGATATAATATTTATGTATCTACTTACACATACGCATGTGTATATACGCATAATACATAGAACAAGTAATATTAAATATATATATATATATATATATATATATATATATATATATATATATATATATGTATAGATACCTGTATTCGTTTGTTAAAGTTTTCCAGAGAGGACAATGCCTTGGCGATACGCAATAATGAAAAGATTAGCACGACTTCCTCTCTTCCATGGTTCTCGAGCTTTACAATTCTATCCACGAAAGCTCTGTTACATACATAGATACATAGATAAATACGTACATACGTACATATATACGTACGTAGATGGCTACGTTAGTAGTGTATGTACATGTACACATACATACATGCATACATATTATCCATTCTGTTTCTTCTCCCTTCTCGTTACCTACTACTATCGAAGCAGATATAGCAAACGGAGATGGTAATAAAGGGTTAATCTCTTTAATGGATGTCTCCGGTACTTGTACGACCTCCTCCACAGGTATCTACCTATGTATGTTCCATTGGAATATCTTTAATCGATGACGGTACATATTAGAAAACTATGCGTAGACATATTAGATATGTGTGTATGTGTGAAATGTATGAATATATGGGAACAATGAATATTCCTTTGTAAAAGCTTCCTAACGTGACGTATTTCCCTTTTTCTGGTTTTTTTTTTCTTTCTTTTCTCTTTATCTCTCTCTCTCTCTCTCTCTCTCTCTCTCTCTCTCTCTCTCTTTGTCTGTCTATTTCTCTCCCCTCTCTTATTTCCTTATTTTTTCTTTTTTTTTTCTTCCTTTCTTCCTTCCTTCCATCCTTTCTTTCTTTTCTCCTCTCTTTTACTCACCTTTTACGATTGCCAGACGAGAACTTTTCGCAAGCTCACTTTTGCCTACCTACCTAGTATTACGGGAACATATTTTTACGTCACGACTCCTCGGCTTTAGTATTTTTCCTCTCGTTTTACCATCCCACTTCTCTTACTATTCGTCCCTCCTACGGCACCCTCCCGAGTACCGTATGCAATAATTCCATGAAAAATTTCTAGAACACGGGTGGCCCCGTTTAAGCGACATCGTCGTCGTAGTCGTAGTCGTCGTCGTCGTCGTCGTCGTCGTCCTCGTCGTCGTGTGGAATGGGTGTATGGGGTGAGGTGTGAAGGGTGAAAGTGATTCGTCCTTCTTCCTTCCTATCGCTTTACGCTCGCGATACGCGCGCTTTATCAGTGTTATCGCTTGACAAAGTGCGGACTGAAAAATCGTGAGATGGAGACAGAGATATGGGGGCTGATGGTGGTGGTGGTGCGATGGTGGGCTAGATTTGACTTCGTATATTGGTGCAAGATAATATATAACTCGGTAAAATTCAAAGCATTCGTATTCGTAAAAAGAAAAATAGAAAAGAAATTTAAAGAAAAAAGGAAGAAAGGAAGAGGAACAAAATGACGTATTAAAAATTGTCCAACGAAATTGTGCATACATGCATGGCATACGTGTGTACGTTTTATGCATTAATAGAAAAATTAAAAGTCAAAAAGATTCGATTTGTTCGTACGTATATTATCGGATCGCGATTAAAACGAGAGGATATACATTAATTACATTTACTTTATCTACTATCTATTTTGTTTATCCTCCAACGATAAGAAAAATTCTAATGTCGATATTTATGGCGGATCGGGGGGGGGGGCGGGGGAAATCCGCAAATAAACCTCAACCTTTCGTACCTTGGCATCGTAAAAATTGCACGCGACCTCTTATACCTATGTGTGTATACCTATTCGCGATATTTTTTTTTTTGTGTCTCCCTTTGCCTCCCTCTCCTATCCCTTTTTTTTCTTTTTCTTTTTTTCTTTTTTTCTTTTTTTTTTTTTTTTTTTTTTTTTTTTTCTTTTGATGTACGAGAGAAAGGCCATATAATACCCAACGATGCGTCGAGTATTTCCACGATATTTCTCGCGGAAAAGCTTTCGAGGATGCGAAAGAGAAATATAAAGGTAATTAGTCGTGTCCATCGTCATGTTTCGTTTGGTTAACGACCGATGTTTTTGTTGCGCGTAGGGGTAGGGACAGTGGTAATCGAGAGAAAGAAGGGGTGGCGGGGATAGGTGATGTAGAGGGTGGTAGTGAAGAGAGGAGGCTTAGAGAGGGAGACGGGTGGGTGTTGGAGTAGATTCTGTGACCGGTAGCCTTTATGTTGGCGACTTTAATATACATACATATACATGAATATATATATATATGTATATATGTATATATGTATATGTGAATAGGTAACAAACGTACGTTTGTAGTTGTCCCACATGAGTATTTATCTATGTTTTCTATGTTTACGAATAAGAGAAAGAGTGTGTGTTAGAAAGAGAAATAGAGAGATAGAGAGAAAGAGAGAGAAAAAGAGATAGAAATAGAGATAGATAGAGAGAGAGAGAGAGAGAGAGAGAGAGAGAGAGAAAGACTTTTTACATAGGTGTATCGTGTTCTCATCTATATAAATGTATACAAATGTTTATATGTGTATGTTTCAGCTCAACGAGTGATTCAAAAACGTTAGGTAACTTCGATAGGTAAAACGCATGCCGTTTCACCGAAATAACAAATATTTTGCAAACCAGAAAAGTTACAAGAGCATTCGTCGTTTCTGTAGACCCCGTTACTATACATAGTTACTTTACATATATAGGTATAACTATCGTAGATAGGATCTGTAACGTGTTATGGATCACGAAGCTTCGAACGAACGAGATTAGTTTCAATCAAATTCTCGACCTGTCGCAGTAAAGCTCTCTTCGATCGTTCTCTTTCTCTTTATTTCTCTATTTATCTCTCTATCTTTCTTTCTCTTTCATTCACGAAAAGATCAATGCGTGAGCAACTAGAAAGAATGACAGAGAGAGAGAGAGAGAGAGAGAGAGAAAGGGAGAGAAAGAGAGAGATAGAGAGATAGATAGATAGAAGAGAAGTTGCGATATATGGTCATGATGCAGATAGTAAAACTCGTGCAAAAATACACAAAGTGAGTAAATATTAGAAATTGCTTAAAGTATTTATATCCTCGTTTTGCTATTTCTCTTCCTTCTCTTTCTCTTTTTCTCTCTTTATTTCTATCCTCTCTCTCTCTCTCTCTCTCTCTCTCTCTCTCTCTTTTACTGTTTGCGTAGAATAAGCGTAAGGGAAGATTGATGGAAGTGCACGTACCGTACGAGATGCGAGAAAAGTTGATAAACAAGTAGCGATAGTTCGACCATAACAAATTAAGAGTTATCGTTACAAAAGCAGCGAGTTGAACTCAACAAATTCTCCTCGAATAAATGTGTGTATACGTGTTCTACGTTAAAATGTATGTATTTTGTACGTACGTACGTACACACGCACGCATCCACGCATATACACATATACACACAAACACACACACATGTATATATATATATATATATTTCTATTCGTACATTCGTATATTAAGTGTATTTTACAAGAGATATGAATTTTCGCTTGTTAGAGAGAAAAATTCTTTAATAATAGTTATGATTTCTCGTTAATACGCTTTAGGAGGATCGAATGATCGATAGAGTTTTAAGGTACGGGATGTCATATTAATTGTACATTTGACGTAAAAATAAAAGTA
>NC_060964.1:6196991-6209491 GCF_910589235.1 Vespa crabro
ATATTTCATCGAACATAACCGTTCTCGTTGTTTTAGCTCGTTCGATCGGTTGCTCGCACGAATCGATTCAAAGTGGAGATTATAAATATTTCAATATATTCGCGTGTAATTCTTTCAAAACTTTTCGCATCGTACACAATATATATATATATATATATATATATATATATATATATATATATATGTATATATATCTATACATACATATAAAACAATATTGTTCACATAATGTTAATACTCTTCCAAAAAAAAAAAAAAAAAAAAAAAAAAAAAAGAGAGAAAAAAAGAAAAAAGAAAAAAAGAGGAAAGAAAGGAAGAAAAATAAATCATCGTGTAAAAGAATTGCGAATAGCCCGAAGGTTAATGCCAATCGATAATTATACGGATTAATGAATAGAATGCAATACAACGATAGTTGCACGATGTAATCTCTCTTGAGAGTTTTAATAATAGGGAGAGAGGTTGGGTGAATAGATAGAAGGTAGAATGGGTGATTATGGTTATGGTAAGTGAACATATTCGACATTGTACGTACATTCTTGAATTTTATGGCGTTTCTGTTCTCTTGTATGTCCTTTGACAAAAAAATGTTAAAACATGTGTATATATGTGTATGTATGTATGTGTGTGTGTGTGTATACAAGAGAGAGAGAGATAGAGAGAGAAAGAGAAAGAGAGAGAGAGAGAGAGATAGAAGGGAAGAGAACAAAGGAATACCAAGTGGTGTGCGTATGTGTACATACTCGAGACAGAAGTTGAAAGGGAAATGGTTGGAGGTGGCAGAGGGAAAAGAGGGATGAAGAGGGTTGCGGGAGGGAAAGCTTTGGGAGGAAAGAAAAATAGTGAGAGGCTCATGGGACGCGTGCTAACGATATTCGTCTTTTTAATCGGCATCCCTTTAATTCCTTTAATAGTACTTAATTAAAAATGGTCAAAGAACCTTTAAACAACACAAACGCCCAACGCGTTACCACTGGAATATATTATATCACGTGCAAACGCACCGGAAGTCATGTAAAATCGTCTTTATATATATATATATATATATATATATATATATATATATATATAATAAAAATGGAAAAAAATAATGTTTCGGCGTGATTGACCCGATATACAAATTTTTAATCGGCGAACCTTTACGAAACTAAACTAATAGAATTTTTGTCTGACTTATCTAACGACTCTTCTACTTGCCGCCTGTTCTCCTTCGATTATTACGCCATTCTTTCTCTCTATTTCTCTATATCTATTTCTATCTATCTCGTTCTCCGAGGTATACCCTCATTTTCTCATTTTCGACAAATTGCTCGAACCCTCCTTCTCTCTCTCTCTCTCTCTCTCTCTCTCTCTCTTTCGTTTTTTCTTGTTTTGAAATGATTATCGAGATCGTATTAAAATCGATTTGTATATTCGTAATAATGCAATGATTTTTTAAATTAGTTAACGCAATATAAATGACAAACGGAAGTACAGAAGAGAAAGAGAGAGAGAGAGAGAGAGAGAGAGAGAGGAGATTCGTATATTCTTCTCGTACGTGACGTTAATTACTTAACGATAAACAATAAATTTTTGCTATACGTCCGACGAAGGATCTTTCACGTGCTCGGTGTGTCGATTGGATATTGATTTTTACAAAAAAAAAAAAAAAAAAAAAAAAAAAAACAAAACAAAAGAAAAAAGATAGAAGAAAAAAAATTCAAAAGAACAAGAAGACATTAACAAAAAAACCAAGACAAATAAATAAACAAAGAAGGACGAAGCATTTGATATTAATTTTTTTCTTCTTTTTTTTTTTTTTTTTCTTTTTTTTTTTTGTCGTGATTCAAAGCACTGTGTTAATTTCTCTCTCACATCTGTCGACATATTACGTGAACGTTACCAGAGTAGGAGATTGTGGTTCAAGCCGTGTACGCTTTGGTTTAAATCGCCGCATATATTACATCAATCCACACATCGTACCAGAGGGAATGGATGGGGGTGATGGAGATAGGGGGTTGGTGAGTGGGTGGAGCCGGGGCAACTGAAGGGAACGGTGGCATGGTGAAAGGAGGTAGGAGGGCATGGAATGGGCCGTGGGAGGAACAGAGGGCATTCTGGTGAACGAGAATTTAATATGTTCTGATTTTATGTATCACGTTGATGTATTTCCGCGTTCTTATGAGAGCGTCAATTTTCAACATCAGCTGAGCTCGTAATATACCGTATTTAATTTCTCATTAAAATTTACTGATGAACGTTGAATATCGTCTGTACGTTTAGTTATGTATTTTATTTAATATTTACGACGATAAGAGATGACTCGCACGTACTATAGAGACGAAATAAATTTCGTTCGTTCATTTATCCCTTTATTTATTTATTTGCTTCATTTATTTATTTATTTATTTATTTATATTTCTTTCTTTACCTCTTTCCCTTCTATCGTCTCTTTTCTTTTTTTTTTATTTTTTATTCCTTTCTTTTATTTTCTTTCTTCCGTTACTACTTCTTTTGCGAATCGCCCCTCATCTCCTCATCACATCGAAGAAATCATCCCGACGATAAGGAATACCATTGCGAGAAAGAATGAATATCGGTCGGTCTGGAAAACTCAACGGAAAAACGAGATGAATGGAAAGAGGGAGGGGAGAGGGGATAAAACACGAGATGTCGATTCTTGAAAGAAAGGAATAAGAAGAAGAAAAAGAGAGAGAGAAAGAGAAAAGAAAAAAGAAAGAAAATAACAAGAAAAAAGGAAAAAAAATGAAGTGGTGAGGGGGAAGGTGGGGGTGGTATTCCTTTTCTCTCATAATATTCGTCTTGATTTGCGAATGCTCGACCGATCCTAAATCTTCTCTCTCTCTCTGTCAAGTAGCCTCGAGAACGTATTTGCTCGAGCATAGTTCCAATAAAGCAAAGAAGAGCGAAGGACGAGGAGAAGGGAAGTGTAAAAGGGTCGCGAGGGTGGTTCCGGGGTGAGGGGAAATTGGTGAGTAGGGACGGCGGCGTAGGTGGTGGTTGGAGTTGACGGTAGGAGGGTGGATAGGAGAGGGTAGAGAGGGATGAAAGAGCATAGGGAAAGGAACGATCTATATTCGAGAAATGAAAAGCTTGTGCATACTTTTCCGAGGTCCGGTTGAGAATCTTTAAGATCATCCACGAGAAAATTTTTATGCGAATACGAAATATAGTATCGGGAGAGATGAGATTTCTTTTCGCCACCCTTTCTTCTCTTTTCTATCCCCTTTCTAATCCGTCCAATCTCTTTTCTCTATCTTGTTTTTCTTTTTTTCTTTTTTTTTTTTTTTTTATTCTTCCTTCTTTCCTTTCGCTTCTTTTTTTTTTTATCGTTTTTCTATTTCCCTTCTTCTCTTATTATTATTATGATTACTATTATTATTATTTTTCCTTTTTTGTTGTTCTTTTTTTTTTTTCCTTTTTCTTTTCCTTCTCTCGAGAAAAGAAGATCGCTTTCGTGTGAAACCGCCGTGCTGAATGTGACGCACAGTTGAACGAAGCAGAAAAGAATGTAGAAGACAGAGAGTCAGAAAGAGAGAGAGAGAGAGAGAGAGAGGGAGAGAGAGAGAAGCAAAACGAAAGAGTGGGCGTTTCCTTTGGACTTCCTTTTTCGACTTGCTCCTTTACGAGTCGACTTTTGGGTTATGTACGTATGTACGTAAGTATGTATGTATGTATGTACGTATGTACGTATGTATATTTCAAGAAAAGAAACGGGGATGAACTTGAGGCGAGCAATGGACGACGTATTTCGCTATCGAGAAAAGAAAACGCTAAGGTAAAGCGTTAGAGACGACCGCATGCTTTCTCGCTTGTTGTTTCCTTGCTTTGTTCCTTTACGAATAAAATACCTATGTATATATATATATATATATATATATATATAAAAGTTACATACCTTCACAGACACGAAGGTTACGATCTCAACCCGAAAAAGTAACTTGCACGTCTTTACCAAAAAGAAAGAAAGAGAGAGAGAGAGAGAGAAAGAAAGAGAAATATTTCGTCTGCGGTAAGACGGTATAGTTGTACTCGATAGCTTACTCTCTTTCTCTCTCTCTCTCTCTCTCTCTCTCTCTCTGTCTCTGTCTCTCTGTCTCTATCTCTTTTCTCTTTTTCTAGCTACACGCAACCCCGTGTTTTTCCATTACTTTCGTCGCGTTGGTAAAATGTACATCGAAAGTTTATTGATACTCGAGTAAATTCCCAGTTTCACGGTATATACCGATAAACGAACTTATGAGACTTTTTCGAACGTAGAAAGTGAGAGATATTGAACGAAAGAGTTTAATATATACATTTATATATTTATAGATTTATATTATATATATATATATATTTAAAATTTAATTATATATATATAAATATATATATATAAATAGACAATGCATTATGTTAAATAGTAAACCTGAAATTGTTACGGGTTGTAATAGTTCTTTTTCTTTTTTTGTTTTTTTTGTTTTTTTTTTTTTTTTTTTTTTCTTATGTCTGAACAAATTGATTTTATTTTCATTGAAATCTACGATCATAAATTACATCTCTCTCTTTCTCTCTCTTTCTCTCTTTTTCTTTTTTTATTCGTAGATAGTCGTTGAGTGGCCCAGAAGGGTCATAAAAGTAACGATAGTGTTCTAGTCGAACGATACTTTTCAACGAATCAACGGCTCGTGGCATGAAAAACATTGTCGTCGAATAAGCGAATCGATTTTTCTCTTCCTTTATATTTGGCCAAACTAAAACCACCAAAAGAGAATTCGTTTTCTACGCCATTGCGAACGTCACATGTCAGAGAGTTTACTAGCTAGAGCTAGCTAGCTGTACGAGCATAACATCCGATACGTGTCGTCTTTCGAAAGGGACCCTGAATCGATTTTTGTACGAAGAGAGAGAGAGATAGAGAGATAGAGAGAGAGAGAGAGATATATTACGCATACACTTACACACGTACATACCGTACCAGGAAGTAATCTCGACTGCACCTTCAACTCAAGGGATCCTCTTCCTTCCTTTGCTGTGTCGTCATTGAACAGATGCGTTCTTCTTCCTTACATCCTCTTCCTCCTTCTCCACCTCCTTTTCCTCCCTTCTCTTCTTGTTTTCTCTTCTTCCTTTAGCTTTGGCTTCGTTAAGAACGAAACGTCCGCTTTGATGAAGCTTAACAAGTCGACAACTTTCCTCTTTGTGGTTCTTTTAATAATTGGATCGATTTTTATAGATTTTTCTTTTTTCTTTTTTTTTTTTTCTCTTTACGTTTCTCTACAATAACCAAAACCAGAGAAGAGTATCTTATAGTTATAGTATCTTATATATATATATATATATATATATATATATATGTCTTATGATTGTTATTATTGAAAATCTATAAGATAGGCAATTCTTTA
The DNA here is from genome assembly GCF_910589235.1 of Vespa crabro. Lineage (NCBI taxonomy): Eukaryota > Metazoa > Arthropoda > Insecta > Hymenoptera > Vespidae > Vespa > Vespa crabro. The sequence goes on from NC_060964.1 coordinate 6,202,376, forward strand.
TCGAAGATTTTCTTTTTTATTTTAAAAGGAAACATTGTACGAATTTACAAAAATCGATTGAATGAATTCATTTATCTTTGATAAAATTAATACGTCGTACGATCGTTTTATTAATTTCAAATATATCATTTAACGAGGTTACGTATTTACTATGCCCACGTATACGTAGTGTCTGCTTCGAAGGCTAACCAGCAAATGACTTCTTAGTTTCTCCTTGTATACCTTAAACCAGAGTATTTACATTGTACATTATTATGACGACGTACTATCGACATCGTCCTTCTTTCATTTCGTTTACATTTTGTTTTGTTTTGTTTTGTTTCGTTCCTTTCCTTTCCTTTTCTTTTCTTTTTCTATTCTTTCCTCTTCTTCTCTTTCCATCACGTAGCCGTCGTAACGAAAGGTCGAGCGAGTGTAATAGACAGGGGTCATCCTTACTCAGTCGACAAAACTGTTCGTACGTGAGTAGTCATATAGGGTTTGTTTTTCTTTTTCTTCTTTTCTTTTTTCTGTTTTTTTTTTTTTTTTCTATTTCTTTTGCGACTTCATAGAAACACGATCGCATTGCCTCGAGTTAAAATTATACGGGAGAACTAGTACTACGTCGATCGAGCACTACGTATGTACATAGCTATTCTTTATTTTCGTTCGTTCTCACGATACGTTCGCTAAAAACCATGTTATTTCTTTTCGCAAGTTTAAAAACCACCTCGCGTATGAGATTTCTTTTAAGAAATTAATGGGTACGGAATTCGTACGGGAAATGTTGTTTTATCTGCGTGGAAAAAAAAAAAGAAAATAAAAAGGAAAAGTGAGAAAGAACGTGAGACCGAGAGTGAGGGAGAGAGAGAGAGAGAGAGAGAGAGAGAGAGAGAGAGAGAGAGAGAGAGAGAGAGAGAGAGTAATATTTTTCATGTGGTAACATATGTACGTTTTAAAGTAGAGTTAACAAAATCGTATTATTAAAGATATTTTATTTAATATAAAAAACATTTAATATATGCAATTTAAATCTATCAAAGTTTCAACAACAAATATATATATATATATATATATATATATATATATATATTAATTTTGTATAAATCGTATTTATCATATTTTTTATGCAAATATCTAGAAATTATTGTGTAATTATAATATATGCATACGTACATATATATATATATATATATATATATATATATATATATATATATACGTACATACATACATTACTACATGTATATACATATAAATACATTATTACGTATTAGTTACTTTTTAATATCACTACAGTACGGATATGTATATATGTTGATATATATTTAATGATATGCGTTTTCAAATTTACATATGCGTGCGAAGGTAAGGGTTTACGTACATATATTTGTTATGTGTCCAGAGTAAACATTGAAGTACGTTTAAAAATAATATTTGTACGTAGACGGTAGGAAACGTTAACGCGTGTTGTACACGTTGTTGGGTGTCTTTTATATTATAGTGTCGTAAATAATAGTTAGCATTGTTGGAGGACGATAAAGCTCAGTCATAAAGTACACTTACGTCCCTCACAGTCCTCTTTCTCTCTCTCTATGTCTATCTCTCTCTCTCTCTCTTCCTCTATCTATCTAACTCTGCTTAACCAGTTATTATTCACACTTAGAAATTCATCTCTTGTCACGGTTGCAAAATTCACATAGATCACATACACGCATATATACGCACGTACTCATACATATCTCTTTGTTTCGTGAATATTACCGAATGGATATTTTCGTTTGATGATATTTTCGTTTTATCAAATTTCATTAATCTCTCTCATTGGGAAACTTCGACGATATAGATTTTGAAAATTTTATAAAAAGAACAAAAAGACTAATGGTAAAAAGTTCTTTTCGATTTTGTAACGTCTACATGTTTTTTTTTTTTTTTTTTCTTTTTTTTTCTTTTCTTTTCGAATTTTCTCGAAACTTTAAAAGAGAAATTTTATTAAAGGACCATTCGAACGACACGTCATTTCATTCTTATTGGGATTTATAATTTTTCAAGAGATTTATCAACCTTCCTTGTTACTCTCTTTCGTACTTTCTCATAAGATCAGATCTTTCCCGAAAATTCGTGAAATTATGACAATCAAATTAATCCATCTTGCGACGTTTTTCGATAATGAACACTCGCCAAAATTCCTTATAATAATTCTAATGGACATTTCTTTACGTGTCCATAGTATGTATATGTATTTGGTGCAATTTCAATTTGAAATTGAATTTCGAAAAATTTCACGATTATTACGCCGACCTTCCCCCCCCCCCCCCAATGTAATGACAGTGGTAAAAATCGTATCGACATATTTTTCATTGAGATTTTTTAAGAATGAAAATACGTAAAGGATAACATTGCGAACTGTTATGGCGAACATATATTTATCGAAACATATAAAGCGATTGGGAAAGAAGAGAAAGACAGAGAGAGAGAGAGAGAGAGAGAGAGAGAGAGAGAGCGAGAGAGAGAGAGAGACAGAGACAGTGAGAGAGAGAGAGAGAGAGAGAGACAAATTCTCGTTGTCCTTTTTATTATCGTTTCCCTTTTCGTGGATGTCGTCGTTGCCACAGCAATCTTGGTCTCCGTTCGTACATTTAAGCGCGCGTAAACGCCTGTGCATGTTCCCGGGCGTATTACCAAATTAATATGGTAAACTATGCGTAGGCAAGCCATTTCGTACTAGGCGTGCTCTCGCCCGCGAAAGTGGATCGTTTAAGCCGTTTACATCGACGTTATCGAGCGAGACTACCGCTCGTGAAATTTTCGTTTCTCTCGTTGAGAAAATATTTTTTTGATCGGAGAAAAAGAAGGAAAGCAAATAAAACAAAAAAATATACATACAAGTATATATATATATATATGTGTGTGTGTGTGTGTGTGTGTGTGTGTGTGTGTGTAGGTGTTGGTAGTACAAGTATATAGTATTTTTCTTGTCGAAGATGTGTTAAAAGTAGGAAAGATAAATTGAAAGATAAAAGAGAACGAAAGTGAGATATATACTATAAAGAGAAAGAGAGAGGGTCGGAGGAGGGGGAGGGGTGAAAGAGGAGGGGAGGGGAGGGGAGAAATAATAAGGAAACAAAAATGTTTAAAAAGTGTAAGAAAAGGAAGAAAGATAAGGAAATGGAATAGAAAAGAGAAAAAAGAAAGAGAAAGTAAGAGGAGGGTGGATGGGTGAAGGGGGGGGGGGCAGAGGCGGAGAGGAAGGATAAATAAAAAGAAAAAGAGCGCCATGACTTTGGTTATGGAAAGGAAGAAAAGTTACGTTCAGTAGTGACGACGGAAAATGGCGGATGAAAAGAGAAAGAGGGAAGATCGAAAAGGCATCTCTCTTCGTGTAGCCCCGAGCCATTTAACCGGAAGCGTGCTTCTTGAATTCCTGCGCATGCTTAGGAGGTTTCCAGCGAGAGAGAGAGAGAAAGAAAGAGAGAGAGAGTAATACCGTAGGTCTATGCCAGGTGTATCTATCCTTCTCCTTTCAATCTTCATCTCTCTTCCTCTTTCTTTATAAATATATATATATATATATATATATATATATATATATATATATATTCGTCTTTCTCATTCTCCTTCTCTCACAGTTTAGGAAACCAGCGAATATATTCGCGATGTCTCGAAGAAGCTGCCTCAGGATATGAAGGATCTTTCTCTCCTTCGTCGTCTGTCAAAAGGAAGAAGCCCGTCTAAAGGCGGTGGAATTTCTCTCGACCATTATCGTACTTTCGCATTTTATTCTTTACGGTTCCACGCATTGCGTGCGACGTTTCACATAGAGAAAAATAAATCTCTGTTAGATAGATAAATAGATAGATGGAAAGAGATAGAGAGAAAGAGAGGGTGGGAGGGTGGGAGAGGGTAAGAGTTAACAAAAATTTATTACGCTATCGGAAAATTAATACTCGTGTAATTCGCAATTAAAATGGCCGTTCCAAGAAAAGTTACGATCAATTTTTTATTTTTTATTTTTTACATTTTTCCTTCCTTCCTTCCTTCCTTCGTCTTTTTATATGTACAGATCGTAATGTCATTATTTTCGTTTTTTTTTTTTTTTTTTTTTAATCTCAAAGAAATAAATGAATCTAATCGATTATTTAAACATCTTAAACACGTCTCGATATTCTTTTTTAAATCAACTATATTGTTCGTAATGTAAATGAGTGAGAAAAGAGAAAGAGAGAGAGAAAGAGAAAGAGAAAGAGAAAGAGAGAGAAGGTCACCCTTTCTAAAAGCGACAAACTCCGTTTTGTGTCGCTCGTCTAAACTCTCTCTCTCTCTCTCTCTCTCTCTCTCTCTCTCTCTCTCTCTCTCTCTCTCTCTCATACTTCCTAGTTTAGATTCACAAAGAAAGGCTTGCTCTCATTACAAGTTTCGAGATCACGATCGCCATCTGTTCTAACGAGAACTCTCTTTCTCTCTCTCTCTCTCTCTCTCTCTCGCTCTCCCTTTCTCTCTCTTTCTCTTTCTCTCTCTCCCTCTTTCTCTTTTTTTCTTCTTTTTTTTTTTTTTTTGTAAAGAAGAAGAAGTGGAGAACGAAAGTAATGAGCAAGAAAGAGAAAGAGGGTGGGAGAGAGAGAAAGAGTGAGAGAGAAAAGAGAGAGAGAGAGAGAGAGGAAGAGAGACAGAGAGATAGGGTGTATAGGATAAGGGCGAGAGAAGAGACGATAGGAGCGGCACGTGTAACAAAACTTTAGGCTCGAGGGCTTTCGTTCAGAGGTACGATGGCCGCTCGTTAATATAACATAAGTAGCTTCCATCGTCCATTGGCACGAAAAACGCTCGGAGGGGTTTAACTTCTAAGCGATGTTTCGATGTTTAAGATTTTTCATCCTTTCCTCTCTTTCATTTACATTCACTCTGTTTACATGGGAGAAAAAGAGTAAGACATATGTATCTGTATATACATATATACATATATATATATATATATATATATTTACGTCTCATATATAGGGTCCCTATATATAAGTTCCTAGATGATTATAAAAGTCAATTACTTTCTTTCGAAACTTTTCACAGACTCTTTTTCTCTCTTTTTTTTTTTATTTATTATCATTATTATTTTTTTTTATTTATTTATTTATTTAGTTTTTTTTTGTTTTTTTTGTTTTTTTTTTTCAAGTAAAACTACAAGCACAAGAAGGTTTCTTTTTTACTTATTATTGTTATTATTATTTTCCTTTTCGTTTTCTGTTTCTTTTTTTTTTTTCAAATAAAACTACGAGCACAAAAAGTATCGAGTAATTAATTTATTTGTTTTTATTTTTTATTTCTTTTTTTTTTTTTTTTTATTTTTTTTTTAAACGATCAATTTGTCATTCCTCGACAAAGAAGCACAAGAAGGTTTCTTTTTTACTTATTATTGTTATTATTATTTTCCTTTTCTTTTTTTTTTTTTCTTTCTTTTTTCAAACTTTAGCCCACCCCCAGGGGAGGCCCTGACAGGGAAAAAATATAACTGTGATACGTAATTCTTTTCTTTTTCTTCTTTCGTCCTTCCTCCGACTTAATACAAAGGTAATATAAAGTGGATACCGTTGTAAGAGGAGGAAAAAGGAAAACGATAAAAATTCAATTAAAAGTCAATCAAAGTGAGTACTTTTAGTTTTATTCTTCGAAGATAAGAAGTACGAAGGGTATTACACGTAGATCCATAAAGTTACGGCGTAATAACACGAACGAGTGGTAGCATATATTACGAAGTTAAGTAAAAGTTTAAGGGTGAAAGTAGGGGTATAAAATTCCCACACGCACACCCGGAAGGAGTGAGTGAGTGAGTAAGAGAGAGAGAGAGAGAGAGAGAGAGAGAGAGAGAGAGGGAGAGAAGACATTCGTCAGGAACTTCTCTTAGACTATTGGAACTTGGATCGTTGGAGAATATTCTCGAGGGGTTAATGTGTCTGTATACATATATATATATATATATGTATATATATACATACGCTACGTGTATTCTCGGTTGAAACATATTTCTTTATTTTTCTATTTTTTTTTATTTTTATTTTCGTTTCTTTTTTTTTTTTTTTTTTTCTTTTCAAATTCGTACGCAACGTAACGTAACGAGAACGTGGGTATTTTAAATTTCTCGTTTCGACGAAGCTTGTAACACTCGGAACGAGCATCGTTACGCTCGTGTATGTAAGTACCTATATATACGTATATACAAACATGCATACATACATACATACATACATGCATACATATATAGGTAGATACTCGATGGTACCAGGTGGTCATGAGTACACGCGTGTTAAAAAGATGTCCGAAGTATTACGTTCAACATCCTGAATAAAAATTTCTTGGTGACTTACTTCGTGTCTTTCGTACGACAGAAATGACGACGATTGGTCTACTAAAAAAAAAATATATACATATATATATATATATATATATATATATATATATATATATATATATAAATATTTATTTAAGTAGTTACGATGCTTCTCACGAGCGTGACGATGTCAGAGTTTATCCCTCAACGTCGGGATCAAATGTCGAGTAGCCATTCGTTCGATGGCACGTACGAATTCTCTCTCTCTCTCTCTCTCTCTCTCTCTCTCTCTCTCTCTGACTCTCTATCTATCTCTCTATCTCTGTATTTCTCTGTACTTCTCTATCTCTCTATTTCTCACTCTGTCATTAGTCACAGTTACGTTAACAATCCTCCCAACGTATAATTTAGGGATACCCTTTGATCGTCAATCGTACAGTAATAAACCACGAATTTCTCCAATTTCGATTGACTTGAAAGCTAATTTTCTTTTGTGATCGTTTTCATCTCACGTATAATCCCAATTCTTTTTTTCCCTTTTTTTTTCCCCCTTTTCCGTTTAAATGAATTACCGTACGCGATTTTTTCTTCCTTTTTTTTTTTTTTCTTTTTTTTTGTTTTTTTCTTTCCTCTTGCAAAGAGATATATTACGTTGAATTTTTATTAGTCACGATAAAACGCATTCTCATAAAGAAATGAAATCGGCAAAATAGCAAAATAAAAACAAACGGAGACATTACGTGCATATATTTATACATATATATATATATATATATATATATATATATATATATATAATGAAAATTAATAACAATACG
>NC_060964.1:6214491-6216991 GCF_910589235.1 Vespa crabro
AGTAAAATAAAGTTTTTCAAGTTTAGATATCACGATGATCGGACGGACGATGTGTTATTTTTTATTTTCTTTTTATTTTTATTATTATTTATTTATTTATTTATATATATATATATATATATATGTATAGATATTTTTTGTTAAATTTTTCTTTTTCCCTTCGATTATTTGTATAATCAGGGAAAGAAGAGGAAAGCGAAACGGAGGTATGAGTTGAGAAAATAAAAAAAAAGTGCAAAGATGAAAACGAACACAGATAGGGAGGGAAGGTTTGGGGGGGGGGGTGGAAGTTGTTCGAAAATCAAAGAAAGCGGTGTGTGTGTGTGTTTTTTTTTCTTTTTTTTTAACAATTTTGGCAAAGTCCGTGCGATCGAGCATGAAGCGATTCGAAATTAGAGAACTTTTTGCGTTGCTTTCAAAGTAGCGGTGCCTTGAACTATACTTCCTGTACAGACCGGAAGTCTTACAAAATATTGTCATTAAATCGTTCATCTTTGAATCATAGAAAAAATTCAACTTAGCATATTCTCTCCTTAATAAGTATATAATACATACTACATACCTGTATGTAAGTGTATGTTAAGTACTTATGTATATCTATTTATAGATATATATAGCTATTTATATGGCATGACTCACGAATACATATATATATTTAACGAATGTATGTATATATATATATATATATATATATATATAAAAAATCGGTGAAATGTGAAAGGAAAAAGGTCATATAGTGGTTTGATTCAAAAAAAAAAAAAAAAAAAAAAAAAAAAAAAAAAAAAAAAAGAAGAGGGAAAAAAAAGAATGAATTTGACTTTTAAATTTTCCACCCCCACTTGACCTAGGGAGAAAAAAAAAAAGAACGAGGAAAAAAATTGGCACCATATGATATGATGGCACTCTTCTGGTACCAAACGAATCTGGGGAAAAAAATCTTTTTTGACAGATTCAGTTCCTTCACGAGGTATTCCAATTTTTTTTCTTTCTTTTTTTTTTTTTTGAGATAAACGTGACACCCTTTATATACGTACATATATATATATATATATATATATATATATATATATATATATCGTGTTCGTAAGAATTCTATCGAATAAGCGTACAGTGAACTATAGGATACTATGTATCTCCTTTTATTATATACCCGTTATAAACAACATTTCCTTTCGTTTACATTTTCGACGTCCTCTTTAATGTTTACATTTTGTCTCCTTCAATCGGTACGACTTTATTTCTCATACGATTTAGTACGCTTCTATCGTTCGAACTGCGAGGATCTCTGGCTTGTAACCAATCCGAATAATTTTGATATAAAACGTTAGTAGTTTTCTAATGAAAATTTTCAAAGACACAATTTTCATACTTCGAAATCAAAAGATGAAAAAAGAATATATTTTTTTGTCCTCTTATTTTTATATATAATAATTATCGCACCAAAACGTTATATCCTTGTCCGAAATAAATCCTATATATTAATTTATATATATATATATATATATATGGAGATATTTATATACGTATGTATATATATAAATATCGTAGAAGTTAAAGGGAATTTTTGTTACGTTCTATACTATTCCGAATATTAACGCAATTTTAATAAGAAGAAGACAAAAGGGTTAAAAAGGAAGAAGTAAGTTATAAGTACATATAAAATATATGGTTGAACGATAAAGAAAGAAAGAAAGACAGAAAGAAAGACAGAAAATTAGTCAAGAATGGAAAAAGAAAGAGAATTGTCTTTCGTATTTACCAAGTTGCTCTCGTAGTCCGGATGGAAGAAAATCGTAGTAAGGATCGAAGAGAGATAGAGAATGTAAAAAGGAACAAGAAAGGAAGAAAGAAAAAAAGGGACAGAAAGAAGGAGAAAGAAGAAGGAGTGAGAGAAAGGGAGGAGAGCGACAAAAGAAAAAGCAATTTAACGACGAGGCTTGCTTGAATCACAGGATGTGAACGAAGGAAGGTTGTACGAGACTCTCGAGAGCGCGAATGAGCGTGGAAAGAGCGTGGGACGAGGTTTGTTTCGCCACGGAAATGACGATGGTCTAATAAGTCCTGCACGCATCTCCTCACCTCACCTCACCTCATCTCACCTCACCTCGCCTCGCCATACTTCACTTCACTTCACCTCATTTCACCTCACCTCACTTCACCTCACCTCTCGTCTCGTCTCGTCTCGTCTGTCTCGACTGTCCACGAGGTATAGTAGAACTCTTTTTTTTCAATTCGTTCTACTTTTTCCTTTCTTTTTCTTTTTCTTTTTCCTTGTTCTTATTTCTTTTTCTTCTTTATTTTTTCCTTTATTTTGTTTTTCTTTCTTTCCTTTTCTTTTCTCTTCTTTCTCTCTCTTTCTTGGCACGTCGTTACATTTTACTTCAATTGTAACTATTATACGCACGTACGAATTCCGATTGCGACTTAACCGACGTATTAAAGATCGTATTGCGAATTGCAATTTTAGAAATAGCGCGGGGAAAGAAGAAAAGAGAGAGGA
>NC_060964.1:6226991-6264491 GCF_910589235.1 Vespa crabro
TAATACGAAAAAGGCGAAAAACGTGAGTGGGTATAGAAGTGATGGGGCGGGGCGGGGAGGGGGAGAGTTAGGGGGAGACCGAGAATGAAAAAAGATGTGAGAATGCTCGTGATAAAAACTGGTACGATCGAAGTAAGAAAAGAAAAGAAGAGGCGGCGAGAGAGCACCTTCCGTCGTAAAAATGCGTTTCGTGCTACATCGTTTCTCACTCTCTAGGAAAGAGGAAAAAAAAGCATCCGTGAAGGGGGCAGGGATATAAGAAGGAGAGAAAAAAAAAGGGGGGAAATAAAACGAGGAAGAGAAACAAAGAGAGTGAGAGAGAGAGAGAGAGAGAGAGAGAGAAGGAAAAAAATAAAAAAAATGCAAAGAAGAAAAGATTAAAGAAAAAAAAAACAAAAAAAAAAAACAAAAAAAAGAACAAAAAAAAAAAGAAGAAATATAACCAGAGAGAACTCTCAGAGTTGAATTCTTGAATACACTTTATTATTTCTACTCTTCTTTTGTCTTATTTATATGCTAACGCACTTTTATGGTACCTAAGGGGTCTCTTATTTTTCGAGAACCCTGGTATCACTTATTTCTATCATGAAATCTCCTACTCGTTTTTCACAACATCGATAACCTCTACAGATGTATTCCGTTCGTCGAAGTTCTCTAAATTGCTTTTTTGTTCGATAGGAAGGATAAAGGAGAAAGAAAGACAAAAAAAAAGAAAAGAAAAGAAAAGAAAAGGAAACGTAAAGAAAGGAAAAGAGTCCCATACGTATATATATATATATATATACTCCAATGGAGAATAAAATTAAAAATAAAAGTGAAAATGCATATGGGTCATTATTTTTATTCGCCTTATTCGCTTATTCCATGCCGAAAGATAATATTTATGTGTGTATGTATATACATATATATTTATATATATATATATATTTTTTTTTTTTTTCGTGCTTTTTTTTTTTTTTTTTTTTTTCTTTCTCTACAATTTTGTACAAACGAAGAACACAAATCGTTAAGTTGACCGAACGAAATTATCCCGAAAATTAATTAATTCCCGTATATATCAATAAATTTCGCGATACGCGCTCATTGAATACGATGTTTCAATTTACGTACTGTTGTTACGATCCTATCGTTAACTTTCTGTTTGTGTTCTTGAAAGTGTAGAATATTAATATGAATGACAGAATAAATAGGCATCGCGTACAAATCGTCCTATATAACGACACCTGGGACGTTCTATATTTGGAACGACAATTATATTTCAATAAATTTTCGTGTTTACGCTCTCTCTCTCTCTCTCTCTCTCTCTCTCTCTCTCTCTCTCTCTCTCTCTCTCTCTCTCTCTCTCTGACGCGTATGTTTAATTACAATCCGATCTTTTCGATTCGATATAATATTACTCTCGAGACAGAATCATTGAACGCGTTACGTTTAATAATTCCTTTTTTTTTTTTTTATCCGGCCCTTCCTCCCTTTTGTTTTCTTGTAAATTCGAAGCTCGTTTTTTTTTTATAAGGGAAAGAAAAAAAAAAGAAAAAAAGAAATAAATGTTCCATTTCATTATCCCCTTCCTCCATCGAATGAATAAACGTCGTGCATGAAGGAAACGCATAAATAGAGAAATTTAAATATTTTGTATAAATTTTGTCCCTTCTTTTTTGTTTTTTTCTTTAACATTTATCCTCTATCCCCCATCCCAACTCGCCTTCAATCCCTCTCCTCTCCTCCTCGCCCTTCACACTTCTCCCGGATCACGTACATATATCGTTAGGACTTTTACAATTCGACGAATCGACGAAAGAACAAATAATAAAATTGTTATTTCTCGCAAAAAAAAAGGAGAACGATTGGTGACGCTCGTAGAGAAAATAATGCGCATGCGTACTAGAGAACGACAACTAAGCAGGACACGTTATACCACTGATGCTATGACGCACGTAGTAATTCTCTCTCTCTCTCTCTCTCTCTCTCTCTTCCTTTCTCTCTCACTCTCTGACGATGGCAATGACGTCGAAACCACCAAAGACATCGACCAATCTCGTATCCTTGACGGATCTGACCTAACTCAGGATCAATTAGAGAGAGAGAGAGAGAGAGACGGTGAGGGAGAGAAAGAGATAGAAGATAACGTACAACCTATTACTTATATGTGAGATCGATCAATTGATAACTGTATCACGTTGAGGATATATATATATATATATATCCTGTTAGATCTTTTATATCAAGGTAGGACACTTTATCGATATCCATTTTTAATTGTTAAAGCGTACTTTCGAAGAGAGTATTTTTTCAGTCAAGAAGAAAAAAAAGAAAGAAAGAAAAAGAATATATATTATATATCATTACAGATACAGTATGCAGTTAATATATGTTTCTTTTCTTTTCTCTCTTTTTTTTCTTTTTTTTTGTTTTTTTCTTGCTTATTATTATCATCATCATGATCATCATGAAAAAGTAACTAATAGTTTCATTTTTCCCTTTTTTTCCCTTACCTTAGGATGTAAGAAGTGGGGAATAATTATTTCCGATTTTTTTTTTTTTTTTTTTTTATATTGCCCGTCGATATTATTCGATCCTCCCTCTCCTCTCACTGTCGCAAAGTGTTCGACTGTACTTTGCGCGAACGGGAAAACGAGCTTTTCGAAATTTCCAATTATGCAAAGCCGATTTCGATCTAAACAACAACAACTTCTCTCGGTTTTTGTTTTGTTCGAAGTACTCCGGTTAGTTAAACCCTAACTTCGCCTTTTCCTATAACCATCTTCCAGCCCCTCCCTCACCCCCCCCCACCGCTCCCCCGCTGCCCATCCCACCCATAGAAGGACAACAGCAGAAATTAAAGTATATAACGTTTCTACGTTTAACTGAGATCCTTCGAACGTGACTTTACGTTGCTTCTACGAAAGAACGTAATCGCGTTAAAAACGGATTCGTATCTTATCTCAAGAGAAGAAATAAGTAAAAAAAAAAAAAAAAAAAAGGAGAAAAAAAGAAAACAAAGAAAAAAGAAAGAAAAGACGAAACAACCAGAGAAAAGAAAAGAAAAAAAAAAGAAAAAGGAAATAAGATCACGATGTAATCCGAAATAATTAATTCTAGGATCGTAGTACCATTAAAATGATCACATTCAAGATATCACGAAGGTTATATTTTCTTTGTACTCGCGTGAGAGAGAAGAGATAGATAGATAGAAAGACTCGGTTAAACTTCTTTGGAATATTAAAACAGCAGAAGAATCTTACGGATTTTCATCGAATTACGGTTGGAGCTTGGAAAACTGCTTGCGGCGAATTTTCTCTCTATCTATCTCTCTCTCTCTCTCTCTCTCTCTCTCTCTCTCTTTCTTTCCCTCTATCTATCCATCTATCTATCTATCTATCTATCTATCTCTCATTCTCTGTCTTTCGTAATTTCATCTCTTCTATCTCTTCTTTTTCCCCTTTCCTCCTTCCATTCACTCCTTTTAGAAGATGCAGAGTCGTGTATATATATATATATATATATATATATATATATATATATATACACATAGATCAAAGTAAAGATCCATCTTTAGTATTAGAGATACTAGACTATCGTAGATGACTTCGATAGATGCTCTACGATATTCGTGATAATAGCTATTGCGTAGATAATCCGCATTCGAACCGCACGTTCGCGATAGCGCTAATTAGCTTCGCCGTGTTTTCGCCTCGAGGGTCGAAGGATGAGGTTTTAGTTGGGAGTGAGAAGGAAGAGACTTTGCTCTTCTCTCATCTCCTCTCATCTCCTCTTCTCTCACTCTCTCTCTCTCTCTCTCTCTCATCTCTTCTCTCTCCTCTTCTTTTCTCTCTCTCTCTCTCTCTCTCTCTCTCGCTCTCTTCCATCCACATTCGCTAGCTCTCTATCCAACTTTCCGCAACGTGGAAACCGCCTCCACCCATCTCATCCACCCACCCACTCACCCACCCACCCTCTTCCTCACCCCCTTGCCCCCGAACCGTCATGGGAATTCCGGTTTCTGAGGAAACGGCTCGAAAGCATTCGTGGCTCGAAATGCATTGGTACACGGCTGCGAATACGATCTTTCACCCCTTGGTTCTCTACTCGGCCTCGTCTCTCTCGTTCACCCTTTGCCCCCTTCACAGCCCTCTCTATTCATCAGAAGCAAGCACGGTGTTTGAGGCGCCATTACGAACGCCCTTTCCCCTCGGCCGTTTCAAATCTCTCTCTCTCTCTCTCTCTCTCTCTCTTTCTCTATCTCAATTTCTCGTACATAAATACATACATACATACATACATACATACATATATATATATATATATATATATATATATATATATATATCGTAGAAAATTGTACGTACCTTTTCTAAGTACACGACGCTACAAGTCTATGTAATCGCATGTCTCAAACGTGTATATATATATATATATATATATATATATATATATGGATGTATGTATGTATGTATGTGTGCTGCTGTTTTCTCGATCCACATCTCATACACGTTTCCAAATCGAATGTGTCCTTTAAACTTTCTACGGCATTCGTATGCCTAGGTGTTGTGTCAGTATAATGTGTAGAGGATGTGCAACGGAGTTATAACAGCCTGAGAGAAAATACGAGAAGGGAGTAATATACCAGAATTTGCGGTTGAATGGAACGAACAGATGCTTAGGAAAGTGTTTATCGTATTGCGTTCCTTTGTCAGCCGATTATAATACACGAGGATTTGTTGAGAATGTGTATGTGCGTGTGCGTAAGAGCATACATACATATATACTAACATACATACATACCCGTGTTCTTAGTGAGAGATTTAGTCTCTACATCTTTATCTATATATTCTAATCTCTTCACGAACGAATAAGTATTATATGATTTATTATTATTATTATTATTATTATTATTATTATTATTATTATTATTATTATTATATTTCTTTTTTCATTAGATTGACGACTAAACGATTATATATATATATATATATATATATATATATATATATATATATATAAAAATAATGAAATTTCATTATTAATTAGCAAAATGTGAAATCGTATTTTGTTACACTGAAGAATATAAATTCTATTTAAATATTTTACGTGTCGAGCATATAGCGTAAGAGTGAAACGGATAGATAGATGGGAGAGAGAGAGAGAGAGAGAGAGAGGTGAACACAGTTCATGCATAGTGGTAGACTTTGTATAGTTTCCAGATGTCGTTGCACCATCGAGATATTCGCATCTGGATGCTGGAAAGCAAAGTGGACACATGCGAGCAACCGGGCGTGTTTCACGCGTGTTGTACGTGTTCTCCTCTTCCTCACTTGCGGGGGAGAAGTTGTGTGTACATGCGTGCCACTCGTTCCTCCGCGTCTTTCTATTCGCTATATGGTCCTCTCTCTCTCGCTCTCTCTCTCTCTCTCTCTCTCTTTCTCTCTCTATCTCTATCTCTCTCTCTGCGCATACAAACGGTCGCGTCCTTTTGTTAGTATTTGTACGTAAAGTACTGTGTTCACTCGTAGTACGTGTCTCTCCACTACGCGGTAACGTTCCGGAATGGTTGGCTGATGCATTTAAGCTCTCTTACCCTCCTTCCAAGCACGAGAGAGAGAGAGAGAGAGAAAAGCTCGCTTCGGCATTCTAGCAGTTATTTCGTTCGGCTTTCATTTATTTCGTGCGTTTCGCCTTGCGGAAAGTTCGCGCGATCTTTCGCGTACGAATTCGCCGTGTGTTTTCTCTGGAAATTACGATTAGGTAGGATGTTTCTCTGAATAATTGGAAATTCTCATCGTAAGGATAGTAGTTGCAAATTATTTTCTTCTTTTATTTCTTGTAAATCTATTTGCATGCATGCATGCGTGCGTGCGTGTGTATATATATATATATATATATATATATATATATATATATATATATATGGGTACGATATCTCGTTTGTTTACATACGTTGATATAATTAAATTATATGAAGATTAATATCGTTTCGGTATTTTTTTTATTACTTTCTTTTTTTAATTTCTACTTTTGATTTTTTTCTTCCAATTATTATTATTGCTATTATTATTATTATTATTATTATTATTATTATTATTATTAAATTACACGTCAAGTATACATCGAGTATATACAGATTAAGTTTTTTAACGTGTGCGTGAAAAAACTTGATGCGCGTAAAACATCGAAAATATACATAGCAATAAACTTGTAAATTTACGGCGAATGAAAAGTTTCGATTGAAAAAGATAAAAAAGGAAAAGAAAGAAGGGAAGAGAAAAAAGAAGGAAAAAAAAGAAGAAGAAGAAAAAAAAAAAAGAATTTCCATTTCAACGACGAACCTCGAGCATTCGATCCATTTGCAATTCATCGGATTTTCTCCGATCGGCAAACCGCGACGAATTTTCTCAAGCTCGTTTCTTTCTTTTTGTTTTTTTGCTTTTCTTTTTTTTTTCTTTTTTGTTTTGTTCTATTTTTTGTTTTTTTCTTTCTTTTTTTTGCTTCTTTGTTTCAAGCCGCCATTATTTGTATGTAACATACATACGTGGTGTAATAGTGGGTATAGGTAGTGTGGGTGCCTACGTCAGAACGACTACGTGTGAGAACTATATTTTTAAAGATATTCGAATGGATCGAAGATGGATATTCGCGTTGTATTCTTCCCTGTTCTTTCTTCCGTTTTTTTTTTTTTTCTTTTTATCTTTCTGTCTTTTTCCTTTTCTTTTTTTTCTTCTTCTCTTCTCTTCTTTGTTTTTTGTTTTTTGCTTCTCTCTTTTTCCCTTTCATCCAGAAAATCCTATTCTCCGTCACTCATGATGACGACATATTTCTCTTGGGAGAACAATCATCGTCAAACCGGGCGATATGAGACTTTCGTATGACATTTTTTTTCCTTTTTTTTTTTTTTTTTTTTTTTTTTTTTTTTTCTTTCTTTATGTCTTTTCCGAACTTATTCATTTTTTTCTTCTTTCCTCTCCCTGGTCAAAGTCGAAAAAGGAAGGAAAGAAAAAAAAGAAAAAGAAAAAACAAAAAAAAAAAACGAAAAAAAGAAATACAAACGGGAATGTTTTTTTTCCCCCCGCAATAAAGTTGGAATCGTTTTCAAATCGTATCATTGAAATCGAATGATGATCATCGAACGAATCGATTGTACGCAGTCAGTATATTGCACATTTTATCGGTATAACTACAAACAGTTATTATTTGCATTACGTTATTTGTATTTGTGATTATTACAAAATTTCGTTGTATAAACTGACGGATACGTAGATGGTTAGATAAATATAATAACCATTGGGAAACGACGATCGTTGCTTTAATTGCAAATTATTTATGTATAAATATACGTACGAACGTACGTACGTATGTAAATAATTTCATCGTGTGTCATGTATATTTTATGGATTATCGTTTTGCGATACTTTTTTTTTTTTTTTTTTTTTTTTTTTTTTTTTTTTTAAGGAAGAAGAAGAAAAGAGGAAAGGAAACAAAAGAAAAAAAAAGTGAGAATGGAAAAAACTTGTCCGTTCATTTTGGCGGTCGAAACATTTAAGCTTATACAAATTTCTACCTATGACCATAGTGCTTATTATAAGCAGTCATTTTCACGTCCGGAGGTCACAAACATATAGGATTATTCTGTACCATTACGTGATATTGGCAAAACGCAAAGCCGTGAATTCGAGTAGTTCTCTCGTTTATTCACGTATAATAATGTAGATTTGCATTATGGTATTGTAGAAGAAAAAAATTAAACAAAAGAAGAAAAAAAAAAAAAGGAAAAAAGAAATTAAAGACAAAAATGAAAAAGAAAGAGAAAGGAAAAAAGTCGAACAACGAAAGACTCGATTCTCTGTCTCTCTCTCTCTTTCTCTTTCTCTTTCTCTTTTACAAAACATGCAGATTATTCGATTATTACTATTTTATCGTATTATTCACATTAATTATTCATGGAATTGTTTTAAGTCGAGTCGCGATAATCTCTCTCTCTATCTTTTTTTTTGCTCTTTCTCTTTCTCTCTCTCTCTCTCTCTCTCTCTCCCTTTTTCTCTTGGTTTTTCATGGTGGTGGCTTTCTACGAAATTCTTTAGAAATTAAAAAATACTACGAATACATTAAATTGCGATCACTGGTATAAATTCGGTTAGAGTGTTAGCTACGGTTTCCTCTCTCTCTCTCTCTCTCTTCTCTCTCATCGTTGTAATTTGCTTCCCTTTTATAATAATGAGCGAGAACGTTAGTTTGAAACGCGACCGCACACAATCTCCTATCGTTTCCTTTTTCCTTTTTTTCTTTTTTTTTTTTTTTTTCTTTTTTTAACTTAATGCAATTCATTTAAATAGATATTTTGCTTTATTATTATCATTATGATTATCTTATTTTTTTTTTTTTCTTTTTACAGGTGAGCACTCGTACGAGCCAATTAAGGATGGAGAACCATTACTCTTTATTCTTTACTCTTTTCCCTTGATCCTCGCCTCCTCTCCACCCCCCCCTCCATCCCTGCTACTATCTTTATCAATCCACACTCTTTCCAATACACGAAGGAAGGTAAATCTAAGTAAGTAAGTGAGTAAGATTAAATATATCGTATATACATAATGATTTGAATTCAATCTAAGGGATTATAATCCAATTCATTATATTTATACATTCATTATGATCATGATGTCATTTATGTCCCCACCTACTCGTCATCGACAGTTCAAAATGCGAATCTTTCGATGAACTAAAATGAATGCGTTTTAAAATCAGGATAATAGAATGCAAAATAATGAAATGTTAATTCGTTCATATTCATATTTAAGATAATCCGTACAAAAATAAGTAAATAATTAAGTACGACAATGTTGAAAGTCGAAAAGGATAAAAAAAAATCGACGTCAGTGCAAGCCGTCTTTAGAAATACGTGCCTCTATCCACGAGACTCTCATTATCCATCCGTAACCTTTAAACCCTAACCACCTATCTCCTCCTTCTCTTTTTCCTCATTCTTCTCCTCTTGCTCCTCCTCGTTCCCTTTTTCCGTTCGTTTCTTATTCTTTCTTTCTCGGTTAAGAATTTGTTTCGAGAAAACGGTATGTTGATGTTCCCTCTTTTTTTGCCTCCTTTTTTCTTCTTTTCTTTTTTTTTCTTTTTTTTTTTTTTTTTTGATTGTTTGTTCTTTTTTCCTTCTTCCCGCCAGACAATCCCAAGGCTTCTTTTTAATTCGAGCGTTCTCCTTAGTTTTTCGCGGAGAATAAAAAACGAATCAGGGGTCACGGGGACGGAGAAAGGAGAACGGTGATCGAGAAATGGGAGAGAGAGAGAGATAGCACGGTTGTTAATCACAAAGAAAGAAAAAAAAAAAAAGACAAAACGTCCCACTTGTTGATCTTTTTTTCTTTTTTCTTTTTTTTTGTTTTTTTTTTTTTTTATGTGTTTATTTTATTTTTGTATTTCTTCATTTTTCTTTTTTTTCTTCTTGTGTATTTTCCTTCCTTTTCCTTTTTCTTATTATTTTTTACTATTCTCGTCGTCAGTCGAGTCGAAGAAGTCGAACGAAGATAGGAAAAAGACGTGAAAGAAAGAAAAAAAGAAAAAGAAAATGATAGAAGATGAAAAAGAAACAGAGGAAGATAGAAATTAGGATAAACGAACGGGAACCGTTCGTTAAGGAGGAGGAGAGGAGGAGGAGGGGAGGAGGAGGAGAAGGAGGAGGAGGAGGAGGAGGGGGAAGAAACGTGTCTTATTTGCTCTTTTCTTCTTTTCTTTCAGTTTTCTTTTTTTTTTTTTTTGTTCTTCCGGTTATCTCCTATCTCCATTAGAAAAAGAAAAAAGGAAAGAAAGAAGGGAAGAAAGAAAAGGAAACAGAGAGAGGGAAAGAGAGAGATAGAAACACACACAGAGAGAGAGAGAGAGAGGTAATGTCGCAGTGATGATGATCATGAAGAGGTTAGTCACTCCTCCTATTGTTGTCACTCCTCTCTAATAGGCACCAAGATTTCAAAGTTCCCGGCACGAGAAGCATGTCCGTCCATCCGTCCGTCCGTCCGTCCGTTCATCCGTCCATCCGTCCATCCATTCGTCCAACCATACATCTATCCATCCAACCATCCACATATCCATCCGTTTGTTTGTTGTGTTTGTTCGTTCTTTCGTTTCTTTGGAGAAAATGCGAACGGAAGATGCGGTTTTTAAAGAAGAAAAGTAAAATGATAAAGAAAGGAAGAGGTCGAGAGGTCGCCCGCGAGGAAGAGAGAGAGAGAGAGAGAGAGAGAGAGAAGCGAAAAATGTCACGTCACTTCCTTTACAGTCTCCTCTTGAACGCACAAACATGCTCAGTTTTTACATGAGTCACCTTCCTTCCTTCCTTCCTTCCTTCCTTCCTTCTTTCTTTCTTTCCTATCAACCTACCTATCCTATTCTATCCTGTCCTATCCTATCCTCTTTGATCCTTCGCCATCCTTTTAGCGATCAATTCATATTTTATGACACATCGTAAGATCACGCGAGTTCACCACATTTTTCTACCTAACTTCTACGGATCACTCTCTCTCTCTCTCTCTCTCTCTCTCTCTCTCTCTTCCCTCCTCCCTCTCTTTCTCCCCTCATCATCTTCCACGTTCTCTTCCGGCTTTAAAGTCAACTTGTGTTCGATACTCTTTAGCGGCGTTTCTTTTTTCCCGTAAAAAGGAAAAAGACAAAAAAAAAAAAAGAGAAAGAAAAAAAAAAGGAAACTTCATTCGAGAGAAACAAAAAGAAGGAAAGGAGAAGGAAGGAGAAAAGAGGGAAAAACAGGAAACGGAGAGAGAGGGGGAACAAAAAAAAAAGAAGAAATGAAAGGAAAATTCTGTTCAATCAATCGAACAAGTTGTCTATCTACTTATATATATGGTATGCAAATAAGTAAGTACTTGGTTGTCTCATCGTCTGTCTATCAACTTTTTAGATTTTGGAAACGTCGGTCTTGTTATCATTTATTTAAACAAGGGAGAAAAAGAAAAAGAGAGAGAGAAAGAGAGAGAGAGAGAGAGAGAGAGAGAGAAAGAGAAAGAGAAAGAGAGAGAAAGAGAAAGAGAAAGAGAATATGAGTGAAGGAAATGAAGCATACCCGAGAAGTGGACTAATTGTCTCGACCGTTAATTACATTGCGCTTCTCGCTTCCCTCATAATTTCGTGCAATTACTCGATCGTTGACGAGGACGACGACGACGACGACGACGACGACGACGACGACGACGAAGATGACGATGAAGACGACGACGACTACGATGGCACTTGTCTCTTTAATTCTCGCAAATTTTAATATGCACAAAACCGAGATATGAAAAATTTTTCTATAGTCCTTATCCTTCTTATCGTATACCTTTGTCTTTTTCGTAATCATGTGAAAGAAAGAAAAGAAAGAGAGAAAGATAGAGAGAGAGAGAGAGAGAGAGAGAAAGAGAGAGAGAGAGAAAAGTACAATGAGACAATAACAGAGACCGTATGATAGAAAGAGAGATAGAACAATGGTTGGTTATATATCTAACGAAAACGTCGAAATATAAAATAAATAACAATTACGATAGTACCTTATTTTATCTTATGGCATCGTCGTCTTAATCATCCAGTTTCACCTTTAGCACTTTGCAGATGCGAGACTAAATTTTTCGAATAAATCATGACGGAAATACTTACTCGGTGTGTGCGCTAGGAGCTCTCTCAGTGGTGTGCCCATGCACTGTGCCGATAAATTATTCCTCGTGCGGGTTTTCCAACGCTCTGCAGCACTGCCCGTCCGATCCCGCATCCTCTCGTATTGCCCCTCGCAGTCCCTCTGGTCTATCCTTCTCCTCCCCCGCACCATCCCCTTTTCCCCTTTGCCAATCTCTCTCACCTTTCTCTCTTTCTCACATTCGTACTCTTTCTCTACGAGCATCCGAGCCGTTCTCTCCCATCTGTGCCGGTATTACACCAATGCAAAATTTATACCCCCTTCCCCCCTTTCCTAGCCACCCATCCCTCCTCCTCCTCCTCCTCCTCCTTCTCCTCCTCCTTCTCCAACCCCGTATTTATTCATTCATTTATTCTCTACCGGTTTGTTTATACGTGTCTCGCCTCGATGCGAGTAAAACGAGAAATCATTTTTGACCGGTTTGCTCTCTCTCTCTCTCTCTCTCTTTGTCTATCTATTTTTATCTATCTCTATCTATCTATCTATTCGTCCGTCTGTCAATCCGTCCCATGTCTCTTTGCATTTTTCGTACGGTTTTGCGTGTTCGCCCGTTCGTCATTTTATTTTTTTTTTCTTTTTCTTTTTTTTTCTCTCTTTTTTTTTTTTTACTTTTTTCATCCGTCCCCTCTCTTTTTTCTCTCCTTTTTCTTTTTCCTTTCTTTTTTTCTTTTTTCCCCACAACAACGACGACAACAACAATAACAACAACAACAACAACAACAACAATAACACGGCTTACAATAGAAATATTGAAAACAAACGATACTCTTTTGGACTTGAAGGTAATGGAGTAGGTCATGCTTTTGTAACAGTTCGTTGAGGAAGAAATCAAGAGAGAGATAGAGAGAGTGAGAAAGGGTGAGACTAGAAACACGCTTTTGGATTCGAAGGTTTCTTTGAAAATAATGGAGGTCGAGGGGTAGCCGAAGACTCGAGTGGAAGTGCTAGAATGGGTATCGATAAACGTTCCTCTTTTACACCTACCTTGCTATCGATATCTCTTTTAACCACCCTCTCTCTCTCTCTCTCTCTCTCTCTCTCTCTCTCTCTCTCTTTCTCTTTATATATATATATATATATATATTTTTTTTTTTCCCCCTTTGATCTTGATCATTCACAGTTCATTCCTTCGTAGCGATCTTAATAAATCGTAAAATCTTATTAATTTTAATTATTTAATATTAATCTCATTAATCTAATTATTTATAAATTGTCGATCTTATTAGCGAAACAATATGACGTAAGTGAGTACTTAATGGATTACATTTACCTCGAATTTTCTTCTCCCCTTTTTTCTTTTTCCTTTTTCTTTTTTTTTTTCTTTCTCTTTCATCTCGTTTTCCAAGTTATCTCATAATATAATACTACATAGGTATACTTACATACATATATATATATATATATATGCATATACACACACACACACACATACAGACATATATACATACATACATATACCTATCGATTTTACAATCTCCTCTTTTATCCTTTTAAATCTTTCGTTATCGCGTTTTCGAGTTAAACGAGTAAGGAAAAGAGAGATAAAGAGATAAAAAGAGAGAGAGGGAAAGAGAGGTAAGGTAGAAGAAGAAAAGGATAAGAACGAAAAAGAAGAATCGCGATTATAAAGCCGGCACACGATTTCTCGATGCTTCGAGTATTCCTTTAGCTTTTCAAAGTACCACTTAGATCGTCGTTACTCCTTGAGCTCTAACGATCTTAGGATCTTCCTTCTACATCTTTCTACCTCTTGGTATTTCTCTCTCTCTCTCTCTCACTCTCTTTCTCTCTCTCTCTCTCTCTCTCTCTCTCTCTCTCTCTTTCTATCTTTGTCTTTCTCATCAGTGATATGTAACATATCGATAAAAACGTTCTTACCTCGCGTTTTCGCTACGTGCCGGTTTTAGTAAGGACGACGGTAATGGCTATCAGAAGTGTCAGGGCCTCGAATCCGTATCTGTCGTTAAGGGAAAGCTAACGACACCTTTTATCGTTTATCTCGTAGTTTTCTGGATAAGAAATAATGTCATCTTGAAAAATGCTCTTTGTTTTTTTTTTTTTTTTTTTTTTTTTTTCTTTTTCTTTTTATTATTATTTCACGTTATTCTCTTCTCCTTCTACTTTCTTTTAAATCTATCCGTGGAAAGGGGAAAATTTTTTTATTTCTTTATTTTATTTTTTTTTTTTTTTTTTTTCATGAAAGACAACGTTTATTACAAATGGCCAATTATCCGTTATACTTTTCGTAATTTGTATTCTTTTGCTTTCTATTCACACACATATATATATATATATATATATATATATATATATATGTATTTAAATATTTATAATATCAATAATATAAATATTTGTCGTATATAATATTTTCTTTTTTTTTTTTTTTTGTATCGTTATCACGTATCTAAATATTTTCATCCTTTAGGAAAAAAGATTTACAATTAATTTTGGTTTTCTTTATTCTCTCTCTCTCTTTCTCCCCCTCTTTCTCTAATATCTCAGTATATAGTTTATCTCAAAGAACGTCTTCATTTATTACTTATCGTTAAGAATTAAGTATTGCAATCTAAATCCGATCGTTTATTGAAATGACAGAAGACACCGCAGTGGTCTAGACATTTTCTATTTTTTATTTACTTTTTTCTCAACTTAAAAGATCGATCATTCATTACACACATACACATACACACACACACACACACACACACATATATATATATATTTCCTACAGTTCGTTAGATGAACGATCGGTAGGTATTAATCTGAAAGGATTACCAGCACCCTGCTATGGAGAAAAGTCATCTATTAATCACCGATCGGATCATTAACCCTTGGTAAAGACAAAATATGGCGTTTACCTCTAAAATCTTCCTTTTTCACGAGCCAACCCAGACGTAGACTTTGCTTCCTTCACGACCCTTCACTACCCTTTACCATCCCCATTCGATTCGTCTCCTCCACCTCCTCTTCTTCTTCTTCTTCTTCTTCTTCTTCTTCTTCTCTTTCCCGTTACTCTACTCCTCGAGCAATAGTTTCCTCTCTTTCTCTCTCTCTTTTCTAACAAAGAGAAAAGTTCGTGAACTCTCACCGTTACTCCTCGTTCGAAAGCATAAATCTTTTTTTTTTTTCGAGAGTGCACGTTGTAATTAGCAAACATTCCGTAGCTCTATCCCGAAATGTTCGGCTCTCGTATTTCAAGGATGTATATGTGCGTCATGTTTACGCGAGTATATATATATATATATATATATATATATATATATATATATATATATACAAGTTACATATACTTTTCGCACTGGCCAAGGCTGAGCGTCGTTGTATTTTTTCTTTTTCTTTTTCTGTTTTTTTTTTTTTGTCCTTTTTCCTTTTTTTTCTTTTCTTTTTTTTTGCGAATTAAGACGTCCGAATAATAAACGCGTATAAGTACTTTGAAATATCGACGTTAATAATAAAGTTCGTGTCGTAATTCGAATACCAAGTACATTGTTACGCGTTTACTAGCTGCAAACGTATAGAGATATAATAACGAAACCCTCGTCTCCTCTTTCGTCTTTATCTATTTTTCCCTTTTACATCACTATCCATCTCTATTCATCTTACTTTTTACATTATTATCGGAATAATGATGGTTGGTTGAATTTACGATAGGATATCATCCCGTATAATTATTACTATGCTCGATAGGGAATGAGTATGTGAATAGTTAACGATAAAATGGCGCACAACTTAACGACTTACACGTTGAATATCTGAATCCTTCGTGTTCTTCTTATTCTTTTCCTATTTTTTTTTATTTTTCCTATTTATTTCACTCTCTCTCTCTCTCTCTCTCTCTCTCTCTCTCTCTCTCTTAAATTCTTTTTTTTTTATACTTCCCGACATTGTTCGCAATGGGATTAATTAACGAGTTCTAACATAATACTGAAGTTTCATATAGTTTTCTATAATTCTTATTTTATTCAATGCATTCGATGCATCTCCAAAAAAAAAAACGAATACCCACGCTAGATGCAATTTATATATATATATATATATATTTCTTTTTCGATTGATTTGATATAGTCGATGACGTCAAAGAGGGAAGGAGGAGAGAGAAAAAGAGAAAGATGATCTCTTTTCTCTTTTCCATTTATTACTATTATTACTATTATTATTATTATTATTATTATTATTATTATTATTATTATTATTATTATTATTATTATTATTATTATTGTCATTTCTTTTTAGCACGAAAAAAATTTTTCAAATGTTTATTTCTGTTTTTTTTTTTTATACTAACACAGTGTTATCAGTAATCTTATCTCAATATATATCATTCTAGGATATCGTTTCAAACAAAACTCAAATGTAAATATTAATAATTACTTATGTATTAATCCATAACAATCGAATAAATACTCGAAAGAATTCGTTTGTTACGTTATATATATTTTATTAATTATTCGTAAAAATTTATGAGAAATTGTTCATTCGTTTAACGCTACTTTTCACTCAGGATCGCGAAATTCTCGTAAGGCTGGTAGCGTTAATTAATCGAATGGCGAACGTGTGGCGGCATCAAAGTGGGAGGAGGGACAAAGTATCGCCGAGCGTTTCGTTTCGTTTCATTTCGTTTCGTTTCGGCTACGATAAAAACTAACGAGAATCGACGAATGCAAATCTCGTTTAGCCGATAACGCGGCTCGATATTTAAATGACTTTCATTAATCTTCGGCGATGCATCCGATGTAACCCGGCGAAGTCATTTAATAAGTCCGCTTCTGGTGTAATCTAAAAATGGATTCATGGGAACAACAGTTGCGTTCCATTTTGCGAAAGGGAGACAGTAATAGGGATGGAAAGAGAGGGAGAGAGAGAGAGAGAGAAAGAGAGAGAGAGAGAGAGCAGGTGCATACCTTCGATCGATAGATCTGGATTTGCCGGAAGGAAAAGAAGCCACCTGAAATTCAGGAAAAATAAAATTAAACGAACGTTTCACCTTTATGCTTTTTATTCGACGACTCTCGCCCATAACCTCCCTGCCCTCATCTCTCTCTCTCTCTCTCCTCAACATCCAACACTAACACCAATATCAACGCCAACACCAACATTTATGAATGGAAAAAAAGAGAGAAAATAATATGAAGTGGTAAAATCCAAGAATACGATTAAATTAAAAAAGATGAGATACCTCCTAAGAGATAGGTAGTATAAATAAAATAATTAAGGGTCGGAGGTAGCATTCTCACGGGCAACGAGGTGCTTTTAAAAAAACGTAAACTTGAGAAGGAAGAATGAGAGAAAAAAAGACAGAGAGAGAGAGAGAGAGATGACGCTGGTTTAATAATGCTCAGTAAGGAACTTCAGAAAAAGAAAAAGAAAAAGAAAATAAGAAAAGATTGAAACTTAAGATTTAACGTTAAAAAGAAAAAGAGAGAGAAAGTGAGAGAGAGAGAGAGAGAGAGAGAGAGAGAGAGAGAGAGAGAGAGAGAGAGATGAGCAATGATATACATATTCATTTCTCATTCACTTTGAAAGCTACGAACAGATCAATCTGATAATATCAGTCGATCGTATAAAATCATCGAATAAACTTGAATCTATGCCGAAAGATATTGACACGGTACGATACATACATAGACTTATATATCTAACATAAGACATATATACACATATACACATATATATGTGTATATATTATGTGTATATATATATATGTGTGTGTGTGTGCGTATACATGTACCTGTCTCTATGATATTATATATTTAGAACACATGCATATCTGTGTAAGTTTATCCGTGTGACGTGCGATATTCCATGAATACTCAACGTACCAACGGGCTTGTACAACCAAGGCGATACTTTTGAATAATTCCATTGTGCAATGAAAATCGAACATTTTTCGGCTCCCTATTATTCTCGGTTCACGTGAAAAACAAACGGGCGAGTACGAGAGTTTCGGACGTTCTTTTTATTTATCATCGAACGTACAATTGTTTAACAAAAACAACATTCTTCCTCGATTTTTCATTATATTCTTTTGTTCTTTTCTTGTTCTCTTTTTTTCTCTTTGTTGTTTTTGTTGTTTTTTTTTTTTTTCTTTCTTTCTTTCTTTCTTTCTTTATAAATCTATTATCCGGGAAATAAGAAATGAGCGAAGAGAGAGAGAATGAGCAAGTGAAAAGAAAAATGTCACCTCGATGGGTTCGAGTAGGTGGGATAGGAGGACGTGTCCTCGGTGGGGAGGAGGAGAAAGAAAAATAAAGAAATTAAAAATAAAAAAAAAAAGAAAATGCGAAAGTCGGCAGATTGGGTTAAAAGATATTGAAAATGAACTCTGGAAACGTGAGGCCATAAGTTTTGGCTGTTATGTAAGAGAATTAAAAAGGGAGAGGGGATAGAGGGCAGACGTATAATGAATGAGAGAGAGATAGAGAGAGAGAGAGAGAGAGAGAGAGAGAGAGAAAGAAGGATGAAGAAGAATAAGATTAAGTAAAAAAATGATGGTGGAGTCCGTTGTAGAACGCAACGAAGCAAGAATTCTTAATTATATATATGTAGGTGTATATACATACATACATATATATATATATATATATGTATGTATATATACACATTTATATATCGTCGGCATCATGGTCCCACCGTTTCAAAGGTTCGTCTGGTACTACGTTTGTGGGTTGTGTAGTTTCCCTCGATAGATATTCCAGTTAAGATAAGATGGTTAAGGCGACGACGCGTCTTGTGCATTCTCTAAGAAAGAAGAATTTGAAGAGAAGCTTTTGAAGAGTAGTCGAGTAAGAAGAAGAAGACGAAGTAGAAGAAGGAGAAGGAGGAGGAAGAGGTGGAGGAGGAGGAAGAAGGTGAGGAATCGCGTCGTGGGATTCTCCCACACGAGGCACGCACCGGAACACACTTCCTTCTACTTCTTACGTAGCACCCTTCGCTCATTTTTACCTCTTTCTCTCTCTCTCTTTCTCTCTTTTTGTTGTTTTTTTTTTGTCTTTCTTTCTTTCTTTCTTTCTTTTGTCCCTTTACAACGTGTCCTTTCACCTTTAAAGACCTAAAAATGGCCCGAAGCGAGGACACCGTACCGGTGAAAGGATCCACCCGATTTTACCCTCGTTCCCATCCGGCGGTCGTTTAAAACTCGGCTAATGAGGTGTCATTCGACTACTCGCTCTGTCGACTTTTCAAAACGCTTCCCCTTCTCTCTCTCTCTCTCTCTCTTTCTCTCTCTCTTTCTCCCTTTCTCTATCTATCTATATATCTTTCTCTTCGTACGTCCTCCTCTTCGTTCCGCTTCCAGTTTTCTCGCGAATTAATTTCGTAGAGAATCGCTTTTTCCAACCAAATCCTTACCACCCTGACGCAACCATCCCTTCTGTTCCCACCCTTCCCCCAATCCCATCCATTCTTTCCCCTCACGAAACGATCGAAAGACCGTCTAAGATAATTCCAATTCTAACGTCTAATATATCGGTAATCCATCCAGATGATTACGACGATTGGAAAAGTTTAATTCGTTAATTCGACAAACTAAAATATCGTTGATCGTAACCCAACGCCCACAAAATTCCACGAAGAATAGGTTTAATCTTAATCGATCGTGTTCATGTTCTGTCTTAGAATCTAACTATTTATCTATCTATCTATCTATTTATCGATTTACTCAGAATTTGATTGTATTTACATATTACGGAAAGAGAGAGAGAGAGAGAGAAAGAAAGATTGTTATTGAACTGCATTCTTTCAATTAATCGAATTACTCAATCCAATTTCAAAATTCGAATCATGAATTAATCATTGCAATTATCTAATAAAAGAATTAATAATAATCTTTCGATTGGATTATTCTTCCTTTTTTCTTTCTCTTTTCTTTTCCTTTCTCCCTCCCCTCCCCTCCCCGCCACCGCCACCGCCGCCGCTCCCCCCTTTCTTTCGTTCGTCTTCGGACAAATTCCATTGGCTTCTCTTTTTTCTTTTTCTTTCTTTCTTTCTTTCTTTTCTACTCCTTAACCTTTTCTTTTCTCTTGGCTATCATTTTCGAACGAGTTAGAAAGAGAATGGCACTTTTTTTTTTCTTTTTTTTTTTTTTTTTTTTTTTTTGACCCTTGCGTTAACCATGAAAACCAATGAAAACGTATTGTAATTTTATGCCAAGAAAGCAAACGATGATCGAACGCGTGGATAAGAAAATTGGAGCTTGTCCAAAATATAATAAAACTGGGCAACGATGAAAGGAGTGGTAAGTGATGGAGAAGGGAAGGGAAGGGAAAGGAAGGAAGGATGGAAAGGAAAGGAAGTAAGGAAGGAAGGAAGGAAGGAAGGAAGGAAGGAAGGAAGGAAGGAAGGAAGGAAGGAACCATCCTCGATGGGGAAAGAATAATGAAATGTCCAAAGGGAAAGGTTCATCTATCTTGTCGACGCACGGTCAGCTACCTTAACTTCGCCAACGACGAAGACGACAGTTTGTATAATTATATATGTCCAATGGGGTGGGGGTTGCTTCTCTAGCTCCTGTTCTCTGAAAATGGTATAGTAATAGTACTCTCGTTGCACTTTAACTTTGGAATTCGGAATCGAAATCGAAAAATGTCATTCGACTGCGAGAATAAGGAAAAGACAGAGAGAGAGAGAGAGAGAGAGAGAGAGAGAGAGAGAGAGAGAGAGAGAGAGAGAGAGAGAAAGAGACAGAGAGAAAGAGAGAATAGTTTTCGGCGAAGCGTGAAATACGTTGGTAAAATGGTGAAAACGAAATTTTCTAAACCCGTATATATATATATTTTTCTTTTTTCTTTTCTCTCTCTCTCTCTCTCTCTCTCTCTCTCTCTCTCTCTCTCTCTGTCTGTCTGTCTGTCTCCTTTTCTCTCTCGTTTTTTCATTTTCTCTCACCCTTTTTCTTTTTCTCTCTTAGAAATAATCGCCGTAAATAAATTCTTTATTTTCGTAACTAACTCACTCGACAAACATTAATCAATAAATAATTCATCTATTTGATATATATATATATATATATATATATCATTTGGATAAAATCGATTGCGAAGCGTCAACGTTTAATTTCATTATTTCTCCGGTTATAGAACATAGAATCGTTTTATGGTGAAAGTTATGTTAACTTTTGAGATAACCAAGAAATTGATATTGGATTAAAATCAATCGAAGATAATCGAAGGAACGTATTATGGATAATAAAACGTTTTATATTTTCTCTCTTTCTCTTTCTCTCTCTCTGTCTGTCTGTCTGTCTGTCTAAATCAGATTTCTTATAACTCCGAAGGGACTTTTATAGAGAGTCGCTCGAGTAACATAAAAATCGAAGATTAACTATTACCAATTTAATTACATGTAATAAGTAAATACATACGTATACGTACATAAGTATATACATACATATATACATATATATGTAAATATATGTGCATGTACATAGGTGTAGACATAGATAAAGTGTCGCTACTGTGGATAAGTGGTTTATCTAGTCAGATGGGTACTTTCATAATATGTTCTTGCATTGAAAGCGAAGCTTAGTGTATATCGATCGGTAAACATAGTTGTGGACATTAATCGGACAGTTGGTTAACGTTCTAACCTTATGTCAAAAAAGCTATGCGTTGGTTAATATCTCTAAACGATAAGTTTATAGGTAAAGAAGATGTTCGATCGAATGGTCGGTCCTCTCTCTCTCTCTCTCTCTTTCTTTTTCTCTTATTCTACATATGCATATATGTACTAGTAAATTGGCTTTTAGAAGCGAAATCTTATGAGAACGACGAGACAGAAAGAGGAAGAAAGAAGTAACGAGAATAGAGACATATATATATATATATATATATATATATATATATATATAAATAGGTAAGGTGATAGAGAGGGATAATAGAGGAGAGATGGTTTACGTACTTTGGTAATATAACTAGAGTCGGACATTATAACTCCTCTAATAATATGCAAGTGACGCGTGTAGACCAGGAAAACGCAATAGGTGTATTTAATCTGAATACATGCGCATCCGAGGAAATGTGTACGACGAGGACGACGACGACGACGACGATGACGATGACGAGAATGAAGAGTATGACAAGGAGGAGGAAGAGGAGGAGAAGAAGAAGAAGGAGGAGGAGGAGGAGGAGGACGAAGAGGACGACTAGATAGAGTTTGCTAGCGCGCACAAGCCGTACGTGACTTCTCGGACAAGTACTTACGTCTTTCTCCTTTCTACCCGAACCTTTAGCATCATTTCCTCTCTCTCTCTCTCTCTCTCTCTCTCTCTCTCTCTCTCTCTCTCTCTCTCTCTATCTCTATCTCTATCTCTCTCTTTCTCTCACGCATACACACACACACACATATACATTCTCTATCTAACCTTCTCTCCTTTCCTACATCTATCTTTCTTTCCCTTCTATCGTACAACCCCAGGATGCCCTGGAAGCTCTCCAGTGGGGCTGTAAATATTTATACCGGCGGAGCGTGAGAAAATTCTGAAGTGTGTGCAGCTAACCGGTAAGTGCGGCACACGGCCCGGCATACAACGTTGTGCGGTGCGGTATGGTATATATGGCGCGGTGCGTTGTACGGCGTAGAGCATGGTGGGCTACGGTGCTGTGCAATGCGATGCGGTGCTGTGCGGTGCGGTGCGGTGCAACGCGCGAGGTGCCGCCCTTATATATATATATATGTATATATATATATATATATACATACACATACACTGCTTTGTAGAATGGAGACGTAGCAAGCAGAAGTAGGAGGAGTACCAGAGGTACGAGGGAAAAAATGAGGAGGAAAGAGAGATATATCGCGGACGGAAGTTTAAAACTCCAGACTTGGTACCTCCCAGACCTTCAGACCCTGTTTCACTCTCTCTCTCTCTCTCTCTCTCTCTCTCTCTCTCTCTCTCTCTCTCTCTCTCTGTCTGACTGTCTCTATCTTTCTTTCTTTCTTTATTTCTTCCTTCTTCTTCTTCTTCTTCGTCTTCTTTTTCTTCTTCATCGTGACTTCAGGGACTGGACCTTGGCATCCGTTGGGAGGCGTCATGATGAATAGCCAATAGTCTCTCTTTCTCTCTCTCTCTTTCTCTGTCTCTCTTTCTACTTAAGTACTTACTTAGTTACTTACTTACTTACTTGTTTCTGTACGATACGAGCGAGGGCAGACGTACCGAACGAGCGTCATCTTGATTTTAGTATCCTGACCGATCCATTTCACCCGATAAGAACCTAAATAAGTAGGTAGTCTCGTTAACAGCCAAGTTTATTATCGGGCCAGTTCGCTTTTGGCACAGACACAGGTACTACAGACGTTCTCATTCATTCAGATAATAGATATATCTGACTTTAATCATTAGAAAATATATACTTGTACAGGTATATACATACATACGTACATACATACATATATATATATACATATATATATATATATACGTCTATTAAATACGGATAAGCTTTACGAACTGCTTTACGAATCTGACGAGTTAACAATGAGTTATCGGGAGAGAAGAATAGGGGTGTGACGGGGGTAGAGGGGTGGGGGGACGGAGGTCAGATATAAATAATTAATTAAAGAAAAAAAGAAAATAAAAGAAAAAAGAAATTTATTATCCCTTAGTTTTTAGCAACTTTACTTACTTGAGCGGAAAGAAATGGAGATAAAAAAATAAAGAGGAAAAAAGAAAATAAAAAATAAAAAATAGAAGAAGAAAAAGAGAAAGAGAATAAGAGACGGAAGAAAAATTTGAAAGAAAGAAAAAAAGAGGAAAGAAATGAAAGAAGAAAAAAAAGAATAAAAAAAAAAAAAGAAAAAGAAAAAAAAAACAAAATGAAACAAAATGAACGAAGGAACAAAAGCAAAAAGGGAAAGATGTAATAGAAGGGTAAAGGGTAAAAGGACGGTCTTGCGTTGTGCACCCACTGGAGTCCTTTAAGCTTTGTTAAAAGTCCCGGTGTTGTCACATGTATACGCGTCTTTTACTTTCTTTCTCGAAGTTATAAAATCCAGTCGAGTACGGAACAATACAACCAACAAACTTTTCCGTAGTTTCCTTATGCATTATTTTTCTTATTAAAAATAATAACGAGCCAAGTCGTTAATAGTAATAGTTCGTGGAGGCAGACCGACGTTAAAGCTTTTTTTCCTTTTTTTTATCTTTTTTCTTTTCTTTTTTTTTTTTTTTTTTATTTTATCGTTAATCAAATCCCTTCTTATTTTTTTTTCTTCTTTCTTTTCTTTTTTCTGTTTTTTTTTTTTTTTTTTTTTTTTTTTTACGAGATAAAAACGTGGAATTAAAATTTCAAGAATGATATAATCGAAATGAAAAAAGACAAGAAATAATAATAATAATAATAATAATCACAACGATTAGCGTGTTAAGGATCATTCAACGATATATGATATTATTTTTGTCATTCGTTTAGTTAACATTTGAATAAGAATTATGTAAAGTAAATAATCATATATATATATATATATATATATATATATATATATATATATATATTTATGTTCGCGACAGGATAATTTTATGATACGTATCGATTATATACATACTTATCGATAAACGAGATAATAAAATTATTCTCCTAGCGATATTGTTTATCTTTTGTTATTAATGAAGTTGACTAACGTATCGAATTGCTATCGAAACGTAATACAACACCAGCTGTTAATGCTTCGTAAAATTGATCGCTATAACGAAGAGTAGAGGAATAATTATCAAAGATCTATATATATATATATATATTTCCGAGCGAATAGATCGAAGACACGTCTTCGAATCTAAGATACGCTATGAACGTTGAAGATGTTCTAAGACGTAATCGAGGACGCATCTAAGGGATGCTACCTGATTAATCTCGATCTAATTAAGTCACCTTCCTTATGATCTTACGAGGAACCTCTCAAATGCGACACACGTGAGAGCTCTAAGTAAGAGTACGGAATGAGTTCTAAGACGAAAATGAGAGAGATAGATAGATAGATCGATATGGAGGTAGAGAGAGAGAGAGAAAGATGTTATATATCGAATCAAAACGCGCAATGTTCACATAACACAGATCAACTTTAAAGGTAATTCCAATTAAATCGAGAAGATCGTTTAAACGAACTCTCCATCTTGGTTGTCTTTAAGGAAATTTCATTTTCTCCGATTTTCCTTTTAAATATTTATCTATGGAATAATATTCGTTCGAGATTGAATTAAAGAAAGAACAAAGTTTTATAAATCTATTTATATATTCCCTTATATAAATGATATTTCAAGTTAACTGACATATTCTCGATGATGATGTTTTTCAATATTTGAATTATAATTTTTCTTTATATTGTTTTCATTATGTATTAAAAAAAGTGTAACAAGAAAAGCAATGAAAGTTAATTAGACGATAAAACAGAGAAAGAGAGAGAGAGAGAGAGAGAGAGAGAGAGAGAGAGAGAGAGAGAGAGAGAGAGAGAGAGAGAGAGAGAGAGATAGTTTAATAGAAGAGAATTTAGCAAAGATAAAGAAGGAGATTCTCCGAGGCAAATTAAAAGATTGAAGTAAGAAATATACAAGTTTACGCTTTAACTTTAATTCAATTACTTCAACAAACATCGATCATAAATTTAATATAATCTAACGGTGAAAAGTTAAGAAAAAAGAACAAGAAAAAATGATGAAAGAGAAAAATAAAGAAAAAAAAAAAAAAAAAAAAAAAAAGAAAGAAAGAGAAAAAAAAACAGAGAAAAGAAGAGAGAAAAAAGGTAAGATCGTTCAAGGTAAATCCGTTAATGGACCTTTAATGTTCATCGAAAATAGTCGATATTTAAAAGTTATGAGTTGTTATGATTCAACTTTAACGATGTGCACTTGACTCTATATATATATATATATATATATATATATATATATATATATATATAATTTATACACATACATATATATATATATATATATATATAAAGAATAGAGAAGTAATCTTAGCAAAAGCTTTCGTCAAATTATTATATATCCACTTGAAAAAGGTATGACGATCGTTAAAGCCTATCTACCTATATTATTTTATAGTCAATAAGGATTTATTGTAAAATCGATATATTCTATTTCCCTTTCTCTATCTCTCTTTCTCTCTCTCTCTCTCTCTCTCTCGCGTTCTTTCACTTTTTCGTTTTTCAAAGAAAAACAAAAATAGGATAAAAAAAATATCGTTCAAAAGTTAAAGATAATAAATCGCGATTATAATCGTCGCATAAACGTTCTTAATAGTTATACTTATTGTTATGATTAATTTTAACGTATGGTGGTATGGCAGCTGCGATTATAAATTTGATAATCGTTTGAACATGCGTGCGTACATGCATGCATTCTTGCTTGCGTGCTTGCTTGCGTGCATGCTTGCGTGCTTGCTTGCGTGCTTGCGTGCATGACTGTCCGTCTTAAATCATTCTCCGATCTATGTAAACATATATATATATATATATACATATACATATACATATATATATATATGTGTATATGTATATAGATAAATCTACATGAAATTTATTTCTTGATCAACAAAATCAAGATCGCTTCAACCCACTACTAAGTCCCCAGGATATAACCTAACGATACAGAAATTCGTTTATACGTTCGTTCGTTCGTTCGTTCGTTCGTTCGTTCGTTGAATTATCGGTTGATTTACAACCTATAGGATACGTACTTATTTACATATGACAACATGATCGTTAGTAACCAGTATCGTCGGGTGTATTTTGGGAGATATCTCATTGGTAGAGAGCTATTCGTTTCTCTTTGAAACGTAACACTATGGTAGAAACGTTGTTTAATTGATCGATCGATCGATCGATCGATCGATCGATCATGTTAATCACTTCACTGTAATCCTATTTCTGGTAAGATAATGTTATATCCATTTAATTAGAATTGAGAGAGAGAGAGAGAGAGAAAAAGAGAAATAGAGAAAGAGAAAGACAAGAACAAACAAAGCTTTTATTTTCTTAGCCATCAAGTTCAAGGTCATACGAGATAAAACGAACAAGAAAATATATACATCTTTCTGTCGTCTCTAATTTCTTTGGATGGGGACGTATATATCTGTCTGGGTGTTTGTATATATATATATATATATATTAGCGAACGTGGTCGCATATGTTACTTGAAATTCGGGTCACCATGATTATCCCCCCAAAAGTGTCTTAATATATCGATTATGTCAAATGTAGTAAGGTTTGGTATATAGTTAGACAGAAACCTTAATCTTATATTATCCCGTTAAATTCACTGTCAAATCTTAATCAGAAATTATAGATAGGGACAGATATTTATTCGTTCGTACGAAATTCTATATACGCGAAAGATATTATAGATTTTTATCTTCATTATCTGTAATATTCTAATAGATGGAAACAAAGAATTCAATTGATTCACTCGATCGATACGTTTATTAGAGTAAAATGTTTTTTGAGAAGGATAAAAAAAATAAGAGAGAGAGAGAGAGAAAGAGAAGGATAAAGAAAAAAATTATTTTACCTTACATAGAAACATGGAACGGGATGATAAGAGGAAAATAGGGGGAGTTGGGGAGAATTGTGATGGTGGGGGTGGTGGTAAGGGTTGAGAGGAAGGTATAATAATTAATTTTCTATTATCTTTTGGGATCTGTTTTAATCCACGATTTACGTAATTTGATTTTATCTCAACGAGGTGTTAACAGAGTCGAGTAGTTACTGAAACTTAATCTAATAATTAAAACTTAAAAGAAGGATTTTAGTTGAAAGGAGTGAAGGACCAACTCAAATAACAACACGCGTCTAAGTAAGTAAGTAAGTAAGTACTTATTTACTTACGTTACTCTCTCATTGATGAAAATCATAGCTTGGACTCATGCCTTTTTTTTCTTTTTATTTTTTTCTTCTTTTCTATTTTTTATTTTTATATTTTTCTATCTACTTACGTATTCGACGAGCGCGCGATTCCTATACGATTTACTTGTCCTATCATTCATTCATTCATTCATTCATTCTTTCATTCATTCATTCATTCATTCATTCATTCATTCATTCATTCATTCTTTCATTCATTCATATGTTTGTTTGAATGAATTTCTAATGAACATTCGTGTGAGTTAAAACGATCAACTTTTTTCTTTCTTTTTGTTCTTTTTTCTTTTTCCTTCTTTTCTTTACGTTATATTCACCTATCGTTGTTGTAAATACAAACTCAGCCCAAGCTCGCGTAATTTACCTTCGAAGCTACAATACTGACTAAGAGATAAAAGTCCCCTTTCCCTTTGCTCACCTGCCCCACCCTCACCTACTGCTCCCGTTTTTACTACTTTTGTCAGGGAATTACTCGCTCTAGTACTACTTTTATGTTTATCTTGCTTATACTACCATATAAAAAAAAAAAAAAAAAAAAAAAAAAAGGAAAACAGGAAAAGCAAAAAACGAAAGATAAAGAAAAAAAAAAAAAGAATAGAAAGAAGTAGTCGGCAAACTTCGAGATTGTTTTGTTAAGGGATATAACGCGGAAGGGATCATTTTTCAAGGACGATAAGTGCCAAAGTTTTTCCGCGTCCGCGCGAAAGAAAGAGAGAGAGAGAGAGAGAGAGAGAGAGAGAGAAAAGAGATTAACTTCTAAAGACTAGTAAATATTTTTACAAAAGCGTTCGAAATATTCTAACTGATATTAATCGATTATAGCCTAATAAAATCGTGAAATCATAACTGTAACATAGATACTCGTTAAATCGTATATACATTATGTAAGTACATACAAACATACACACATATGTATTTCGTTCGAAATCATAAAATATCCCTTGAAAAAATTTGTTCGACTTGAAAAAAAAAAAAATATATATATATATATATATATATATATCGCATTGTGTTACTACGAAAGTGATAGAAACATTCGTCGAAATAATTTTGTCTTAGTGGCAAATCTAGTTTAAGGGTTAGTCACGAGTGTAAGGTAAAATTGGAGATAGGTAGTTGGATGATTGTGGTTGAAGGAGGTTGGGGGTGGCAGGGAAATAGTGACAGTGGAAGGAAGACGGGTTTGAGTCGAATCTTAAAGCGAAGATCCTTTTTGTTAACCACGCCAATGTTCTGTCCTTAGAGAAGGAAATCCTGACAAATGCGGCGCTCTCTCCGCTCGGAAATAATGGCGCAAACAGACGGCGTATCCTACGACTTGTTTGCGTCTCTATGCGTGTGCCCAAGAGAAAGAAAGAGAGAGAAAAAGAAAGAAAGAGAGAGAGAGAGAGAGAGAGAGAGAGAGAGAGAGAAAGAACGTTCTACTTTAGCATCGGCTTCACCAGCATCACCATCACCACTACCATCAGAGCATCAACGTCGACTACAACGAACAGCCGTCACATTCGTCGTGAGCTTGGTAATGCAAACAGATGATATCCCATATTCGAATCACGTAAAGGATCCAAAGTATAGTACTTTCTGCGAATGATGGGCCCCGTCTCCTTGAACGGAATGACGGTGAAAGCGCTGGCCACCGAGGAAAATGGGAACTTGCTAGGTGGGGTAGGTACTTTGGTAGGTAGGTAGGTAGGTAGATGGGTAGGTAGGTAGGTAGGTAGGTAGGTAGGTAGGTAGATAAGTAGGTTAGATAGGTAGGTGGTTCAAGAAAGAAGAAAGATATCTTACCAGAGGAAATCCTTCCTCTCCTCTTCGGCAACCCCTCACCAACACTTCCATCTCTCACCCTCCATACCCATCCCCATCACCGACGCGCATAGACCGCTCCCCCTTCCCCCTTTCGAACACACCCTCTTCGTAAAAAGGGACGACGATCGTCCTCGGAAAATGGATGGCCACAGCTTGAATAGACATCGAGGAGATCAGTTTCGGATGCTGCATATCAATAAGAATTTCTCTTTCCATATTTCTCTCTCTCTCTCTCTCTCTCTCTCTCTCTCTTTCTTACCATCGTAGCCATTATATGTCCGGTCCATACAGTTAGACTTCAGATCGAGTATTGTTGACAATTTTTACAACTTTTCTACCTTTCTCCGTTATATTTATGTATACATTTCTTCCTTCTTTCCTTCCTTTTTTCTTTTCTTTCTTTCTTTCTTTCTTTCTTTATTTTTCTTTTTTTTTTTCCTTTTTCTTATAAATAAAATTAATAAAATCTTTTTCCTCAATATGTTCCCGATATATTCCTTGTCTACGTGCAATTGCTCGAAATTAAATAAAATGATGAAAGATAAATATATATATATATATATATATATATATATATATATATATATATATATATATAAGAAATTTTTTGTTGTTTTTTTTCCTTTACTTATATAAATAAAATTTTATAATAAGTACGAGTAAACTGTAATCACTATGGTTTATTTTATATATTTAATTTTTTAAACCGCACCTACAGGCATCATGGTAATTATTATGGAGAAAAGATCTATAATTAGGGTTCGTAGATAGAACGATGTGATAATAACCGTATCCTTGTAAATATTAAAAGGAACAAATCGATGATAAAATTACAGTACAAAGAGAGAGAGAGAGAGAGAGAGAGAGAGAGACTCGATCTTGATCACGATCTCGATCACGATTGGAGATAATTCGTGAACGTCATTCTAGATCTTCTAGTAAAACTTTACCCGAAGGAGATTATCATCTTTATCGCAGAACTAGTACCATGACCTGTTTAGATAGATACGTACTTAGTTACTTAGTTACTTACTTACTTACTTATTTACTTACTTACGACGTACCGCAACGCGTCGAACCGGAAAATACAACCTCATGGAATTTCATCAGACCTGTGTGTCTGTCTGTCTCTCACTTTATATCGCGTGCCTAGTGGAATCCTGGTAATAATTGTAATTTCTTAGAAAATTACATCTCTCTTCTGTCGTGAATGAGATAATACAGGATAAGAAAACAACGTTACTGTTAGCTAACGTCGAGCTTGTATCACGGATCATCACGGAATTTTCAGAACCGTATTATTATTATTATCATTATTATTATTATTATTATTATTATTGTTATTATTATTATTATTATTATTATTATTATTATTATTATTATTATTATTGTTGTTGTTGTTGTTGTTGCTGTTGATACTATTATTATTTCGTTCGATTTTATTTTATCAACTTCGTTAGTTACATCTATTTCTACCTTTCCTCTCGCATTACTTTTTTTTTCTTATTATCTTTCCTATATATACATCTATATTATATACCTTAGCTACGAGATATATTGTTGAATGCCAATTATGTCCAATCGAAATCATGAAAATAAAATATTTTTATTAATACAATTAAAATCTCATTAAGAGATTATTTTACAATAATTGATATATGTATCACATAGAGAGAGAGAGAGAGAGAGAGAGAGAGAGAGAGAGAGAGAGAGAGAGAGAGAAAAGAAAAATGATATCATTTTTCTAACAGACAATTCTCTTCAGCAAACGATAGAGAGATTAACTTGTCAATCTGACGGATTCTAGGATTTCCCGTTTGAAATTTCCAAAGAAAATACATTGATATTATTTTTCAACAATTTATATTGACCATGATTGACGTAATAAATTAATGTTATAACGAAAAGAACTAAAAAGAAAGAAAAAAAAAAAAGAAAAGAAAAAAACAGAAAGACGTATTTTAAATACGGATATCTGTAAACATGACGGATTTAAGTGAAAATCGATTGTATAATCGACGTGTGTTAGAAAAAAAAAGAAAAAAAAATCTAATGTAAATGTAATAATCATCGAACGTTTTTTTAGGATATCAATCAAACCTTACATTCTTTATAGAAAACGCAAATATCAAGTATATATATATATATATATATATATATATATATATATATATATATATGTATACATGAATTATCGATTTATTATATAAAAATTTCGTGTAAAATAATATGATAAATGAAAAAAAT
Organism: Vespa crabro; assembly: GCF_910589235.1. Lineage (NCBI taxonomy): Eukaryota > Metazoa > Arthropoda > Insecta > Hymenoptera > Vespidae > Vespa > Vespa crabro. The sequence continues at coordinate 6,258,574 of NC_060964.1, forward strand.
TTTCCTAAATTATTCGTCGTTTGAATTCACTTGGAGTATGTAATAATAAATTTTCGACGTTTTATTTAATTAAAATCAGCTCAATTTTCACAAGCGAGACCAATTTACCTTAATAAACTTTCCGTTAGGAGAAGATATAATAATAATAATAATAGTAATAATAATAATAATAATAATAATAATAATATAGAGAAACGAATAAATAAATGTAAATAGAAATCAAAGAGGTATGAATTCGTTTCAAAAGAAATAATATTTGTTCGGATACATATGTACTCGTTTAACATTTGCAAAAGGCGAACGACAATTTTTTATTTTTTTTTTTATTTTTTTTTGTTTGTTTTTATGACAATGGATCATGACGTTACAAGTATTAATTAACTCGATAAAGGACAAAAGGATTGATCGAACGATTCCTTTTATATCTAACGAAATAATTTATTTGCGTTTGATTTCGTAGAAATAAAAAATTGTTATGATGTAATTACAAACATAAAAAGTGAGAGAGAGAGAGAGAGAGAGAGAGAGAGAGAGAGAGAGAGAGAGAGAGGAAGAATTTAGGTAATCTATGAAGAAAAGAAAAAAAGAAAAAAGAATCCTATCTAATCGAACATAAATCTTTTTATCTTCATGATATTACATATATATATATATATATTTTTTTTTTTCCCCCATCATTACGTTCATTGAACGTTTTAGAATATTTTCAAGTTGACGATGAATATTTTCCTTCGAAATTAATAAAATAATAGAACGTCCAAAAGTTTTTAATTTTTGGGTTAGAGATAGTCGTATTACAATTAACTCTCTCTTTCTCTCTCTCTCTCTCTCTCTCTCTCTCTCTCTCACTCTCTTGAAATACAGAAAGTTCCGAAAGTTCAAACATGTTCGTGGCTCATCAGGGAATTTTCTAGGGTTCGTATTGGAAGGGTAAAACTCGTGCTTTGCTCCGTCGCTCTCACCTTCCACTTCTCTTCTCTCCTCTCCCTAAAGGGTTGGAAGGCGCTTAGCTTTGGACGAATGGATAGAGAGGGGCTAGGAGGGAGGGAGGGAGAGGTTAATCACGCCTTTAGAGAAATATTTAAGCCCCGATGAATCGTTTTCTACATTGAATCCTTTACTTAAAAGGTTACTTTCAAAAGTATCATCCAGTTCTTACTCACGGTCGATATATAACGAAAGGGAACGTTTCTCGTAAACCGCATATCTCGAAATTACTTTCGGCGGGGTATGGGGAGGAAGTGAGGTCCGTACTTACCTGTTTTATATATATATATATATATATATATATATATATATATATATATACATAAAATATATATAGCCTGAGTAACAACTTTTCTAGTACACCCTAACCCTCGACAACACCCACCCTTCTTTTACTCATCCCAAAGGGCGAGTCGTAACGAGAAAATTCGGAAGGAAATATCGCAGCTATCGAATGTTGAAAACGACCGCGATATCAAAGTCGATATCTTTTAAATTAGATTTTCTTTTCTCGCCATTGAGAAGAATCATCATCGTATTATATCTCTTGTAACATTATACCGAACATTGATTGCTACTTGAGTTATTGTTCCCTTTTTTTTATTTTTATTTTTCTGTCCCTTTTTTCTTTACCTTTTTTCTTTTTATTTTTTTTTTTATTCTGTTTTTTTTTTTTTTCTTTTCGTTTTGTTTTTACGTTCGATTTGTTCGGCAATTTACGAGGGATACGAAAATCCGCTTATCGTTTTACCTTTTACATCGTATATTATAGAAAATCACAGAGAGAAAGAGAGAGAGAGAGAGAGAGAGAGAGGGAGAGAGAGAGAGTGTGTGTGTGAGTGAGTGAGAAGGGTGGGGAAAGGGGGTAAAAGAAAGAAAGTAAAAAATATCAAAGCGATACCTGAAAAGTATGATTCAGAAGATGACCTTGTACTTTGCTAAAGAGAGCAAAATTCTTTAGAATTTTCTTATTTTCTTGTTTTTCAAGTTTATAAGAAAGAATCAGAGATAGATAGATAGATAGATGGATAGACAAATAAAGAGATAGAAAAAGAGAGAGAGAGAGTGAGAGAGAGAGAGAGAGAGACAAAGAAAGAACAACATAACGTAGGTATCATTGGACAGGTAGGAAACCTGTCTTTCTTCTTTGTCTCTCTTTCTCTCTCTCTCTCTCTCTCTCTTTGTCTCTTTCTTTTCTGTTCAACGACGACATCTGTGGAGTAGTCAATTTATTTTTTTCTTTCTTCCTTTCTTTCTTTCATTCTTTCGTTCCTTCTCTTTTTTTTGTTTTCCTTTTATCTTACGAACCACACGCAAAAAAAAAAAAAGGAAAGGAAAGAAAAAAAGAGAAAGAAAAACAGGACAAAAAGAATGAAAAAAGGAAAATCTTCTTCTCTCGTGATCGATCCTACTGGTCTCCTTTACCCCGTTGTATTTCTGCTACTTCTACTTCTCTTCTCAGCATCCCTGGGCTATATTTCCACGCATCTTCCTATTCCGTTTTATTCGATGGACGACCACATCTCGTCACTTCCTTTTTTACGCCACTTATCTCGAGACTCTTTTTCTCAGTCTCTCTCTCTCTCTCTCTCTCTCTCTTTCGATTTTATATATATATATATATATATGTCTTTTTTATTCTCCTCTCAGAACGTTTCTTCGACGCACGTTCGAACATCCACCACCAAGGTTTACGATGAGAGAATATATTTTCCGTCAGTCGATTCCTCCCACCCCCCTCGTATCTACCCACTCCCCTCTCCCCAACCCCATCCATTCTGACTCTTTGACCTTTTTCACCATCTCGTTAACCTCTTCCCGGTTCCTAAATCCTCGTGGATCTTATCCTTTCAATCGATATTCTTTATTCATTTTCGAGCACTGAAAGTTAATCTCTCTCTCTCTCTCTCTCTCTCTCTCTCTCTCTCTCTCTCTCTCTTTATCTTTATCTCTTTTACTCTCTTTAACTTCTTATCAAAGTCAAGAAGGTAAGAACAATTTCTTTTACAGTTTCCTCATATCGAACAGCTCGAATCGAGTTTTGGTAATAAAGATACAGAGAGTGAGAGAGTGAGAGAGAGAGAGAGAGAGAGAGGGATAAAGAGAGAAGAAAGAAAATGAGAAACGGAGGTGAAAGTCTTTTGACTTTGAAAATGAGAAAAGAGGTTGATAGTCTCGCTATAATAATAATAATAATAATAATAATAATAATAATAATAATAATAATAATAGTAATAAAAAAGAAGAAAAAAGAAAATAAAAAAAAAAAAAGGAAAATGAAGATAAAACAAAAAGGGAAATTATTTTTTATATCTAATCGCATAATAAAATACTTACATTGCACAGAATCCTGAGAAGTTTCTCCGTATCCCTTTAAGATTTCAAGTCTCTGTCACATTTGATCGTTCCCTTTCGTATGCGTAAAAATTTTCGGATTAAAAGAACAAAAAAGAAAAGGAAAAGGGAAAAGAGAGTAACGAGAAAAAACCGGAGAAAAAAGAAAGAAAAAAAGAAAGGAGTAAAGAAAGAAAGAAAGAAAGAAAGAAATTTGCCAATGTCGACGGCCACTGTTGTCCGTTCAAAAGTTTTCTTCATAATTCCGCCATAATTCGTAGTCGCACGCCGCCGTGCCTCCTTCGGTACTCCCTTACTTTTCTTATACCATTCGTCCATGCCTCCCTCCTCCAGTTCCCTTTTTTTCTTTTCTCTTTTCTGTCTTTCTTTTTTCCTTCTCCCTCTTTTTCGCTTATTTCTTTTTTTTTTTTTTCTTTTTTTTTTCTTCATCCTCTTCCACGTTATAACTTCACTCGGCTGGCTCGGCCATTTTTCCTCCTTCTCTTTCTCCTTTTTTTTTCATCCTTCTTCTTCTCCTTCTTCGTACACTTTCCGGACCACCTGCACCTCTCTTCTTTCTACTTTTACTTTACCTTTCATCTTCTCTCTCTCTCTCTCTCTCTCTGCTCCTCTCTTTCTCCTTTTCGTCTTCCATCAACTTCGTACACCATCGAAACTAACCGTTCTAGATTTCACAAGCCCGAATGGTTTCATTTACAGTAAGCCAAGTTTTCCTGGTCCTTCGATTCCAGTCAGCCAACATCTCTCTCTCTCTCTCTCTCTCTCTCTCTCTCTCTATATATATATATATATATATATATATATATATATCTGTCTCTACTTCTCCCTCTCTCTCTTTCACTCTTCTACTTTTTTTTCGTTTCTCTATCCCTTTTTCCTCTTCATCCATCCCTACTTCTTCTACTTCTTTTTTTTTTTTTGTCCTTTCTCTTTAGGAATCAGCCAGAGTACGTTTGGTTAAACTACCGAGACGGAATGTTATCTCTATTCCAGCATGAGCATCTCTTTTTTTTTCCCTTCTTTTTTATATACATTTTTTTTTATTCTGATTTTCTGATACTGTAAGAAGTCAAACTGCATAAAAAGAGAAAGAGAGAGTAAGAGAGATAGAGAGAGAGAAATTTCTGTAACGATCGGAAATCGTTTCGAAATACAATCTTCAGTTTATTTTATCTAATTTCAGTTAAATTACCTAATTTTGTATATCGTATAATTATAATTAACAAATTCTTTTACTCCACGATGATTTTTAATGTATAGCAGTTAGAAGTGATTAAGTATCAATAAGTGATTATTAGATTTTAGATTCTTCAAGGTTTCAATCGAGAGAATTTCGGCATTTAAATCACGACGAACCTCGACATTAACCAATCGAAACTCTGATTAAATCCGATAATTTATACGTATCGATTCTCTCTCTCTCTCTCTCTCTCTCTCTCTCTCTCTCTCTCTCCCTCTTTCTGTCTGTCTGTCTGTCTGTCTTTCTCTCTTTCTTTTTCTTTAACAACGGAAAACCGAGATTCTCGGTGATTAAATTTTAACGTCGTTTAAATTAGATAAAACTTCGAAAAGCCCATTCGCGATTCTCTGCATTCGAATTTCGGCGTAGTTCGAGCCGAACGTAAGTAAAGTAAGTAAGTAAGTAAGTAAGTAAGTAAGTAAGTAAGTAAGTAAGTAAGTACGATGATGACGTTCGTCGATTTAGTTAAATTTTCAAAATCCATCGTGAAATACGTTGGTATTCATTTGATACCTGCCGTTCATTATATTCCGAAGATTTTCGTTAAGTTATCGACTTTTCGAAGTTTCTTACGGCCGACTTTGTTTCGAAAGGTAAAAGAATCATCGTCCATTTTCTTTTTACGAACCGAAATCCATTTTCTCTATTTCACTTTCTCATTTCCCTTCTTCATCTTCGTCTTTTATTTCTTCTTTCAGTTTTTTTCCCTCTTCTTCCTCTTCTTCTTCTTCTTTTTCTTTTTCTTTTTCGCCTTTTATTTTCTCGTTGTTTCAAATCCCATCGGTTATTTAGATCATCTTTTATCCACGGACCAAAAAAAAAAAAAAAAAGAAAAAAAGATACAAAAAAAAATTGTGAATAATATCGCGATATCCCTATGTATGTATATTCGAGACACATAAGGGAGAAAAAATGATATCGCTAGTGAAGAGTAGGGGAAAAAAAAAAGAAAACAAAAAGAAAAAGAAAATAAGAGAAAATAAAAGTTCAACACAATATATATATATATATATATATATATATATATATATATATATATATTCGTGATATTCAGGAAAGTTTAGCTCGTGTCATTTAGGGTGTATTTATGATCAATTTGTTCGCTCAAAAAGAATAAGAAGAAGAAAAGAGAAAAGAAAGGAGGAAAGAAAGAAAGAAAGAAAGAAAGAAAGAAAGAAAGAAAGAAAGAACGAAAGAAAAGAAAAGAAAAGAAAATGAAAGAAAAGAAAGCTTGAAGGAGTTTCAACGATATATCATTCGTTTAAAGTATCGTTTAAAAGTATTAGCGAAATCGTTTGCTCAGTTGCTGCGAAACTCGCGTTTATTAAACTTTTCG
>NC_060964.1:6266991-6281991 GCF_910589235.1 Vespa crabro
CCCAGTTTTTGGTATATTTTGAATTATAAAAATTTTCCGAAGTACGTATTCACTTTCGAATATACCCGATGAAGGTTTAATAATTTCGTTTCGTTCGACTGACGTTTCTCGATTATCGACGATCAAACTCATCGTTAGTTACGTCCAATCGATAAACCATTTCGATTCTATCCGACAAATCCATAATCTCGTTCTTTGATTTGCACTAGCATTTTTATATCCTATGCAAGATTATCGCAAATAATAATAATAATCATTATTATTATTTAATCGTTTAAATCGATCGAATGAAAAGAGATACATTATCAATTCTAAATCGTAATAGAATTCTTCAATCTGATTACATCACGTTCTCTCTTCGTATATCCATCTCTTTATAAATTATCATAATTTACAACAAATTTTTATAACATTATAATATGTCGTATGCTTATCGATTAATGTAATATCAATGAGAAATATTTATATCGATCTTGTAATTAATCGAACAATTATATAATCCATGCGTGTCACGTTTATTTTCTTATAAATTTTCTTTTATATTCGACAAATTTTTCTATGATCATAATTATACGCATTCGTTACGAAATATCAATGGAAAATATTTATATCAATCGTTATGAAATTAAAGGCACAGAAATTGATCTAAGTAAATATCTATGTTATAAGTAAATATCTATATATATGTTTTTTTCTCTTGTTTTCATTTTTCCATTTTCTTTTATTCATACATTCATTTATTTATTTATTTCATTTATTCTATTTATTTATTTATTTTTCCTTTTTTCTTTTTTTTTGTTTTTTTTTTGTTTTTGTTTTTTTTTTAATTTCTCTCCATACACACGTATATATCGAAATGGTTTACGTTTACCTTTGTATCGAAATCTTTCATACGAGCTTTTATCATTCATGTTTGAAGATGCATCCAGTACTATTGTTATTCATGTTTGAAGATGCATCCAGTACCTACTATATATCGTTTATGGATCGAAAAACCTATTGTCGAGGTGATCAATCGGAACATACGAACGTACTTATAAACGATATCGTGGCTAGAACTGGCAGAGCAGGCAAATTCGATAACGAACTTCGGATCGGTATGTTCTCTCTCTCTCTCTCTCTCTCTCTCTCCCTCTCTCTTTTTCTCTTTTCCATTCGTTACGTAGATAGGGACGAATATACATACATACATACATAGATAAATATACATTGTATATATATATATATATATATATATATATATGTAGACACACATACATATACATACACATGGGGGTGTGTGGGTGTGTGTGTGTCGTTGATGTTGATTTTACGTTGGTCACGTTGTTTTTCACTTCAGAATAGCGGTTCTCAAATAAAAGTGCATCGCCGCAGAGTTTCGATGACTTTTATATTCGTTCTCCATCGAGAGCCGCTAAAATAATCGCTTTTCCACGTATTTTGTACGTTTCCTTTTTTTTTTTTTCGTCTCTCTCTCTCTCTCTCTCACTCCTCTTTTTTGTTCCTTTTTTCTTCTTTTCCTTTCTTTTTTTTCTTTTTGTTTTTTTTTTCTTTTTTTTTTTTTGTACTTTTTGCTCTCTCTTTTTTTTCGACGTTCCTCTTTTCCCACCCACCTTTTCATTGTTAACGTTTTGTCGAATAGATCGAGAGATCGTTCGCCAATAGTCCTTTTCTATACATGATTGTAACATCCGTTACATGTAATAGTATTACATTCGTTTCGTACCTTCGGGTTCTCCTCCTGTATACATACGCTTGATAGTTACTTGCTTGCTTGCTTGCTTGCTTGCTTGCTTGGTTGCTTGCTTGGTTGCTTGCTTGGTTGCTTGCTTGCTTGCTTCGGGGTTCAATGAAATACGTAAAGTTCCGTCAATCTCTATTATTCATTTCTGATTTTGCTTTTGTTAAAGCGTTATATTTATCGATGGTTTTTAAATTGAAGAAAAATATTACAATTTAAAAAGGAATAAAATGAAATAGAAATGGAAACGAAAGAACATTTTACTCGGAACAGATTTCAAAAAGGTACGATCCAATTCCATTCGATAGTTTTTGATTTTTAATAATGATCGATCTATATTAAAGAGACAATCGTTATAACAAAACGATATTCATGTTAGAAATGCCGTCGACGATGGATGTGTGTCACGTTAAATTACACATAGATAAACTTTTAATCAATCTTGATCTTTTCTACGTATAATAATAATAATAATAATAATAATAATAATAATAATAATAATAATAATAATAATAATACATAATTGAATATTTAATATAGTAGATTTTGTATCAATTAATTGTGACACATTCGTCGAATTCTCGTTTAAATATCAAATAGTAACAAGCGAGAAAATATTAGATTTTCCAACCGAGTCTAAGGAGGATATATATATATATATATATATATATATATATGTACTCATCCAATTACGTGCGATGTAAAGTTTTCGAGGCGTAATTCTCGACGAGCAAAATTCACGATAGTCCGTTTTACGAATACGTTTATACGTACTTTCCGCTTCGAACTTATTTCTCAGTTCTCTATCTCTCTCTCTGTCTCTGTCTCTCTCTCTCTCTCTCTCTCTCTCTCTCTCTCTCTATCGTTCTCTCTCTTTCTCTCGCTCTGACTCTTGTTTCCTGGAAAATCAGAGAATGTAGCTCGTAATGAGTGAATACGGTAAAACAGCAGCCGGGTAGCGTTAAACTAATTAGCGGTCTCGAGAGTCTCTCTAGAAAAGGAAATGGATAGTGGGTATGGGCCGGGTCTATCGTTTCTGCGGATACGAAAAGTACATGGTGCACGCGAAGTTGAGGGAAAAGTGCCAAGGTCATTGGATTCCTTTCCCTTTCTCTCTCTCTCTTTCTCTCTTTCTCTCTCTCTCTCTGTTTTATGAAGTCCGATCTAATCGACTCCATCCGCTTGAGTTTACCTTGAAATCTTGAATCGTCAGCATCAACAGCAACAGCAGCAACAAAGTTCTGTATCAAAGAGAGAAAGGAAGAGGAGAAGAAAAAAGAGGTAGAAGAAGAACAAAAAAGAAAAAAAAAAAAGAAAAGAAGAAGAAACTACAAAAAAAAAAAAAAAAACAAAATAAAGAAAAAAAGAGAGAGAAAAGAGATAGAAGGAAAAAAATATACCAAGTACACGAGATACACGTACGGCTACTTTCTTCTTTATCGTTATTGCTTTCAACGTCAGCCTACTTCACGAATGCATGCATGCATGCACGCGTACGTGCGTGCAAGTACGTACGTACGTATGTATGTATTTCTTGGTTTTTATTTGATACGACACGTAAGTACTTTACTTATCTACTTACATTGTCCCTGGTAAACCACTCTCTGTAAAACTCCTCTCTCTCTCTCTCTCTCTCTCTCTCTCTCTCTCTCTCTCTCTTCTCTTTCTCTCACAATATCTTATACTCCTTTACTACTAATTCTATTACTTCAACATTTTCGTTTCTCCTTATTTACTTCCTTCCTTACTTATTTCCTTACTTATTTACTTACTTACTTACTCACTCACTTTGTAGACGAATAATCTCATTGATTCTTTGAAGCTAACGCTTACACAATATTGCGTTATCACAATATCCTTTATATATCTTTTTGTAACGTAGACGTATTAATAGTACGAAAGTAAATAATCGTAAACTTTTGTACTAATTCATCTTTCTCTCTCTCTCTCTCTCTCTCTCTCTCTCTCTCGCTCTCTCTCTCTCTGTCTGTCTGTGTATGTGTGTGTATGTGTATGTGTAACCAACTTATACGCTCGTCTTGGCTACGATTCAGGTTACGTATTTTTTTTTCTTTTTCCTCTTTTTTTTTTATTTTGTTCCTTTTTGGTGAGGATAGAGGAGGAAAAGGAGAGGAGGGTTTGGAGGGAGTGATAGTAGAGGAGAGAGAATTTTTCTTTAACAACAATAAAGACATTCAAATACATCTCTCGATTGAACTTAGCAATTTTTCTTCCTTCGAGATTCCCAGGACAATATCGTTGCAATCTCTCAAATTCTCTCTTTCTCTCTCTCTCTCTCTCTCTCTCTCATTTTCTCTCTCTCTTTCTCTCCCTCTCTCTTTATGTCTCCCACGGTTAAAGCTGAAACATTGTTATTTATCGTTAATAGCATGACCCATTTATCCGTCGGATGTCGGTCGATCGGGAAATAAAATTAAAAAGGGAGAAAGAAAAAAAAAGAAAAGAAAAAGAAACAAGAAAAGAAATATAATTAAGAAAAAAAAAAAAAAAAAAAAAAAAAAAAGAAAGAAAAAAAAATAGAAATAGAAATAAAAAAAGAAGGAAGAAAAAAAATTGTAGAATATCTTACGGTAATCGTTACGTTTTATAAAACGTCATTCAACACGATTTCGAAGTTGAATGACTCTTGGTTCGCGTTCGTCCCTGTACTATATATTCTTAATCTTCCAGCATAAGTATTTATTATACTAACGTGTCTAATCTAACGAGCGCGTGCGAGATCACGCCGATAACGTGTTATAGAAATTTTATTATACCCACGTACATACATACATATATATATATATATATATACCAATCGATGGGTTTGAATTAATGAGAAATCCCGTATAAACTAAATTCCGATTCCTTTCTTCTCTCTTTATTATTATTATTATTATTATTATTATTATTATTATTATTATTATTATTATTATTATCATCATTATCATTATTATTATATAAAAGCTAAGTAATATCTTTCAATTCTTTTTAGATAGAAAAAGTACTCTCTTCGATTATACGATCCGATTCGTTTCGAAATAGTGATTCAAGTGATTTATCTTAATTCATTTACGGCATTTTATGTTCGGCAAAACGGTCAAACAAATGTCATGAGACTAAGGTAAGAAGCTTTTCGAAAACGAACGATCGTAGTGACTAATCGCCGTGTCGTTTTCCACTGAACGAAGAAACTTCGACGACGACGACGACGACGACGACGACTACCACTACCACCCTTACCACCCTTTCCACCGTTCTCGGCTTAATGCCGCGATATTTCTTAGGTTTTACGAAAGTTCGCTTAATTTGTCTCCAAACAAGTTCTGACTAACTCTCTCTCTATCTTTCTCTCTCTCTCTTTCTCTCTCTCTCTCATCCTCTTTTCCCTCGTCATCCTCCTTTTCCTCCTCCCCCTCCCTTCTCCCATTCTCCTCCTCTTTCTCCTCCCTCTCTCCCTCCTCTTCCTCCTCTTCTTCTCAAGCTTATCACTTGATCGACTAATTTTCGACTCCTCCTGGCGATCGTTCATTTCGATCATCACCGTTCTCTCTCTCTCTCTCTCTCTCTCTCTTTCTTTTTTTTTTCCCTTCCCTTTTACCTTCTTCCTATGATCCTTTATCTTTCACGTCATCGTTCTACGAACGTGAACGTGAACGCGAACGTGGACCCTCGGGCTACGTAATACATACATACATACATATATATATATATATATATATATGTATATATATGTATATGTATATGTATATGTATATGTATATATATATGTATAGATATATATAGATATATTTTTAATCCTATTCATGCAGCAAGTTTCGTCGACCGAAGAAAACTTTGTCTTCCTCTTCCTCTTCCCCTCCCAGATCCACCCACCACTGCTTTCTCCCTTCTCTTCCTCACCGCCGCCATCACCACCATGAATCCAATTCTTAATTCGATCAACTTTTTAATCTGCGAATCGTTTATGATACAAAGAGGAGATTCGCTCTACGTTACGTGGAAAAGAGTGATCTGGGGAGGGAGGTGGAGGAGGTCTGAAGGAAAGAAGAGGAAGAAGGAGTAGGGGGATAGAAAAAGAAAAAGAAGAAGAAGAAAAAGAAGAAGAAAAAAAAAAAGAAAACATGCGAACAACCTTTACCCAACGACTTTTAACCCCAGTCGCTATCCCAGCCCGACCTCCGCCCCCTTTCACCCTCTCTCTTCCCAATCCCCCCGCCTATCTTTCCTATCCACAAAGACGTTTCTCATGATAGAGGGAATCTTTTCGTGGGCGGCAGAGGAGCGGGTAAGGGAAGAAGGGGGGTATAGGGGGAGGTCGTTCGGAAAATTGGAAAATTCTTTTGAGCCTGGCTTTTATCGGGTTTCCTATTTTTTTTTTCTTTTTTTTTTTCCTTTTTCTTTTTTTTCTGTTTCCTTTTTTTTCTGGCCCTCTCTTCCTGGTACTCCACACGCCCACCCTCCCTCCCCCCCCCTCTATCCCTCTCCTCTCATCTCTTGCGAGAAAAGGGGAGTCGATGGGTGGTGGTTATGACGGTCTATAAGAATAAAAAGGGTGGGGAAGCTTTCTTTTCTTTCTTGTGTGTCCGCCTAGAGTTTGTCTACTACTTATCTGACTGTAGAATACACGAACGTAGGTAGAATAAAGAGTTAAGAAAGATCAGGCAGCCGGTTGGCGTAGTTGGCCGAATTGCTTTAGGCGTCTTTCCGCTTATAAGGTTCTCTCGTTATCCAAAAAGTAAACTTCTTCTACCGATGAGGAGGGATGATGAGCGAAGCGATAAGGAAAGTTCGTCTTGGGAGGTGGTCTCCTGCTTTCTAGATAAGGTAGATATCGAATGAACGTTTCGAGGTTATGAAGCCGAACTTTTTTCTTTCTCTCTCTCTCTCTCTCTCTCTCTCTCTCTCTCTCTCTCTCTCTCTTTCTCTCTTTCTACTACTTTTTTATTGTGTTGCTTGTTAAACCCGCTCTCTCTTTTTCTACATCTCTTTTAAACTCTTATGCGAGAGACGATACAAGTTTTCTTATAAAATTAGCACTTTCTAGCTGACAATAATAATAATAATAATAGTAATAATAATAATAATAATAATAATTATTATTATTATTATTATTATTATTATTATTATTATTTTATTATTTCTTTGTATCGATTATTATTTATTAATTAATTCAAACGAGACGTTATCGTCGAACGAGAAGAAAACTTAGGAATGATTGTACATTTGACGAGATTTGTTTTTCTTTTTTTTTTTCTTTTTTTTTTTCTTTTTTTTCTTCTTTCTTTCGCACCACAACGTTTTTTTCAAGGTAGCATAGAGTCCGAAGGTACGTCGGAATGTATAGAAATAAAAACGTGGATAGAAGTTTCTAATGATTTTCTTTAGGATATTTGAAAACTTTTCAAGTCACGATGTAATGTAAATAAAGTGCAACGGGCATAGAGAGAGACAGAGAGAGAGAGAGAGAGAGAGAGAGACTCGTCTATATCCCATGAAAGAAAATATTTTATTATTGTCCCCATGAATCATCCACGAATAAGACATTTTCTCTTCGTATGGGAACTCGTGACGCGCGACTTAAGTTTCTTCAGATTAAATTATAGTAGACGAGATAGAGTAGTAATAGTAGTAGTAGTAGTAATAATATGTAAGTAAGTCAATAACTAACTAGAATTTATTCAACGAAGAAATTCACCTTCGATCTCTCTCACTCTCTCTTTCTCTCTCCTTTTTTCTCATTCTCCATCTTATTCAAACAAATATCTTCGAAGAAGATGTAGTAAGTTACCATCGAGAAATATCCAGATTTTCAAGATGAAAGTGGCAAAGAAATTCGAAGAAACTCAAGGAAATTTATTATGTATAATTCAGTATTAAAATGTGTCGGAAGGGTAAAAGGTTAAAGGAGAGAGAGAGAGAGAGAGAGAGAGAGAGAAAGAGAAAGAGTGGATCTTTTCTTTTGTTCGATCATTATAAAGTAGAAATTTATCTCGAGGGATTTTCTATGATAAAAACAAATGGAGATAGTGAGAGACGACGTAACAGAGAAAGAGAGAGAAAGAGAAAGAGAGAGATAGAGACTCTCGTCTCTTCTACCTTTCGTGATAAACAAGAGCGAGACGATATGCCTCGTTTGTCTGCTTCTCGTCGTCGTCGTCGTCATCGTCTCTCTCTCTCTCTCTCTCTCTCTCTCTCTCTCTCTCTCTCTCCCTCTTTTAGTGCCATTACAAGTGTGAGCGCGATTGCACGGTTAGATGATTTAGTCTGAGCTCCTCTTCACGGCTCTTAGCTGCTCACTGCCCACGACACGTCTATCGCGTGCGATCTTGACACCCAACGACCACTATTTCTCTCTCTCTCTCTCTCTCTCTCTCTCTCTCTCTCTCTCTCTCTCTCTATCTGTCTGTCTGTTTCCATCTCTTTCTCTTTCTCCCTCCTACTCATTTTCGTCCTCTCGTGTGACTAATTTAATCGCTTTCCATAATTTCAAACGCTCTCTTGGCATGAAAACGAAGTCCTACCGTTTTATAGATACAATACATTCACAGATATATACGTAATACATATATATATACATACGTATATATCCTTCTATCGTGAGACAAACTTTTTACGTTGATCGACGCGAATTCTTCTTTTTTCTTTCTTTTCTTTTGTTTTTTTTTCTTTTCTCTTTTTCTTTCTTTCTTTTTTTCCTTTTTATTTTTTTTTGTTTTTTTTTTCTTATCGTCGTATTGAACCACGAGTGAGAATCCATGCGATAATAATGATTGATAATAGATGAAAATGACGATGACGTTGAGACGATGATTAATAATAATAAGAAAAAAAAAGAAAAAAAAGAAAAAAAAAAAAACAGTAACTCGAAGGACGATTAATCTTATTATTTTCATCGTTAATGAACTAGAGAGAATACGGGTATATCAAGATTGAATCAAAATGCTGATTCGCGCAATTCAACTTTAGCGAATTTAAAACTAAAACTTCTCGAATCGAGATTCCGCTTGATTATATTCATAGTTTTTAATTATTTTTAACGTTAGACGAACGGAGAAGAGAGAGAGAGAGAGAGAGAGAGAGAGAGAGAGAGAAAGAGAGAGAAAGATAGAGAAAGAGAATGAAACGAGGTGGATTTAATTGAATTTTCTTGAGCGAAGCCTTACCTAGTAAAAGTTCCAAGGTTATTCAAGATGGATACTACATTTTCCGTGAACAATAATTTCGAAGATCTGAGTAACCAATCTTTCTCTCTCTCTTTCTCTCTCTTTCTCTCTTTGTCTCTCTCTCTCTCTCTCTTTCTCTCTCTTTCTCTCTCTCTCTTTCTCTTTCTCTCTTCTCTTGTACCTTATGTAATATGTATCGTTTAGATTGCCTGTTCCAGGAATTCCTGCGGTCACAGTAAAAACTTTCATCGACAATGAGAGAGCCTCGTTTACCTTGTTAAAGTCATAACCAACTGACCTTTTTGTCCTTTAACTAATTAATGCTACTTAACTCGTTCGGTCCTGGCATAAACGTTAATAAGTTATTGTTTCGTACGATTACGAGGAAAACCGCAACGATATTCCGGCACGGAATTGTTACGTTTCCTTTTTGTATTTTCCCTCCATCTTTCTCTCTATCTCTCTTTCTCTCTCCCGTTATTTCCCTCAAACAGTATTACTCGCTAAAGCACCAGTCTGGTTTATACGGATTAGGCCGATTTATTGCGAGATGAAGTATAATAATAGTCGACATGTTTTAATTCTCTCTCTCTTTCTCTCTCTTTCTCTCTCTCTTTTTATTTTCAGAGAGAGAGAGAGAGAGAGAGAGAGTAACTCTTAGCGTTCTAAATATCTAAATGCCGTCAAAATCTTTAGCCGGTATATTTCGTTGGCACGTACTTATATACATAAACAAGAACCCAAGATAATACCGTAGTATGATGAGAGATAATGCACGATGAAGATTATCAAGATTTTATAAACGAATAAGATTGGGCGTGGCTGGTTGGCTGGCTGGCTGTGATCGTGATTAAAGAGATTTAATTATACGCATGCGCAAGAAAGAAATACAGACAGACAGACAGACAGATAATGTTGGTTGGAAGAATAACGAGAGATTGATAAATAAATGCGATGATAAGATCTCTTTGATAATAGAAGGACAAGATGAGGTTGATATTATCGATGAAACATAAGGGGGTAGATGTAATAGGTTAGTGAAAGTATAACCCTTATCAAACTATTTTTATTAAAAAGCTTAAGATTATAATATCGATCTTTGAAAAGATGTAAGATCAAGTAAGATGGGTAAGTAGCAGCAAAGCTGAGAGTATATTCACAAGGGAGGTTAGAGGTGGTTAGGGGCGGTTAGGGGTTGGGGATTGGAGGTTGGAGGTTGGAGATAGGTAGATAGGTAGATAGGTAGGTAGGAGTCACTTTACGTTGTAAGATCCCCCCCTCCTCGTGTCTGCCGCACGACTACCTAATAAAGTAGGTATGAAGTGGCCGTTACGGCTTCCTTCCGGAAAATGATCTTCCGCCGGCGACGTTGGTTGCTTGCTTGCCCTCGTCGATCTCCTAACACCACTCGTTATACACCATACCGAAACGACTTAGACTTTATATGTATACAAGGGAACTTTAATACGTCTCTTCGTGTGCACTTGAGATTCATTTGGATATATATACATATACATTCATGCATATATATATTTATATATATATATATATATATATATATATGTATCATATACGTATCGTGTACCTATCTTACGTATATTAAACTTGACTTGAGCTCGTTATTAAACCAGCTGAAAACGGAAAATACTACTTTGACTTTCTTGACAATTATAAGGTAGGGGGGAGGAAATAAATAAAAAAAAAAAAAATAAAATAAATAAATAAAATCTTTTCATCTTCCTCTTGAGAAAAACAAGATGACACTTTTCCCTCTCCCTCTTTCTCTCTCCCTCTCTCTCTCTCTCTCTCTCTCTCTCTCTCTTTTTACTCTTCTTATCCTTTTCAAAAGTGTTACGACTAGAACTCGATCAAGTGTCGAGCATGCATCTTTGTTATGCTACTTTAGAAAAAGTTGTACCGAGATGCGATAACCCGAACGAAATAGCTGCTATATTCTTTATATACGTACGAAGAAGGGCGAAGGGATGCATAAGGGTTTCTTTCGTTCCTTTGACGTCACGAACAAATGAGAGGACGATAAGAATAATAGTCGTTATAATAGAAATTTTTAATGGTTAATGGTTTTGCAGTCTAGACAGAGAGAGAGAGAGAGAGAGAGAGAGAAAATATCTGAATAGATTTTAACAAAAAAACGTTTCTTTCTTATTATTATTATTATTATTATTATTATTATTATTATTATTATTATTATTATTATTATTATTATTATTATTATATAATGAAAAAATGCTTAAGGAAGGATTTTCTTCTTTTTCTTTTTTATTTTATTTTATTTTTTTTTAACTCCTTTCATTCGTTTTCCTTTCACATAGAAATAGAAAAACCAACGCGATTTGTTTGCTCCTCAATTTGTGTATAGATACCAGTGTATATATATATATATATATACGTACGAATACATATATATACAAGTATATATATATATACACGTCAGTGTGTATATATATATATATTTCGTTTCGATGGAACCGATTAAAAATGTATTTAAGATTATATCGAAAATTAAGTTTTCGATATGATCGTAAGTAAATGTTAAAATTAAAAAAATTAAAAAATTTTAGTTTTCTCATTATCGAACATCTAAATTTGTAGATCCTAATATTACCCCTCTCCCTCCTACCCCCTCCTTCCTCCTCCCCCCCTCTCTCTCTCTCTCTTTCTCTCTCTCTGTATCTTTTTTCTTCATACTCTCGTTATCCTTCAGTTTTTGTGCTGAGTACGACTTACTCGTAATGGATGGCTCGAAGGCACTAAACCGCTTTTCACGATGCTCGCCAACAAGTACCGTTTTGCGGCGTTAAGTCAATTTCGCGACACGGTTTACATAGAAGGAAAAACTTCCTTGAGGTACGCGAAGTCGTTAGTCGAGTTGCGCCTGCGGCTCGTCGTTCGAGCTCGAAGAGGAGAAAAAAGAAATGAAACGAAACGAAAGGAAAAAGAAAAAAAGGGCAAGAAAAAAATAAAATATATACATATATATATATATATATAAAACATGGCGTCGACATTTAAGTTCGAAACATCATTCGTAATATCTTTTGTACGTCCTCTTATTCGTCTTCATTTTTGTTTAACAAAACTCGAGTCCATCTTCGAATGTCCCTTATCGGTTGTAATTTAAAGAAAGAGAGAAAGAAAAGAATAAGAGAAATTTTTCGCAATCGAACTTTTAATTTGTTCTACATCCAATCGTTTCAATGAATATGGCTTTTCTTTTATTTTTTTTTAATTTTTTTTTTTAATGTTTATAAATCATGTTTAAGCATTGATAAGTAATAATTTTCAATCGTAAAATTTAAGTTATAATTTCTACTTACATGTATATTAAATATGGATATATATATATATATATATATATTTATTTATTTATTTATTTATTTATTTTTATCGTGTTAAGCAAATAACACATTTCGCTGTATAACGACACACATATACACACACACACATATATATATATATATATGTAATAAAAATATATCCGATCTTTTATTAATACAAATTTTCTTCTACTACGTGTATATTATAATTATATTTTTACTTTCGATAAAATAATTTTATGCTTTGTGCAAAGGATCGTACCTTTATTATTTCTTATTAATTTTTTATTTCTTTTATTTTTCATAATTCGCATACATTATAATAAAACCAGATTTTAAATTGACTCTTAATTTTCTCTCTTTCTCTTTCTTAATATATGTACATATAATTTAATGTAAACTTACATAAAAAGGACCAATTGGAGAGAGAGAGAGAGAGAGAGAGAGAGAGAGAGAGAGAGAAAGAATTTTTAGTTCTTCTTCTTTTCAACTATTTTTTTTAAAAGTATTCTGCATGATTTTATTTCTTTCTCTTTTTTCATTTTTTCCTTTTTTCATTTTATTTATTTTTATTATTTTTTAAACATGTGTATTCACGCGAGAATTCATTCTTTCACGCATATCCTTTTCATCACGCACTCATTCGTTTGAAAATTATTTTAATCGTATACATATGTATATATATATATATATATATATTTAACCCTATATATGTACCTTTTTACAATTTTGCTTTTTAATATTTTTTTCCGAAGGATCGTAGTCTGTTACCCGTAAGTTTCTTTTCTTTTTTCTTTTTCTTCCTTTTCTCAAGCAAGTAAACCTTCGAACAATTTTTTTTTTTTTTTGAGATCTCAAACGAGATATTTTCATATTATTTCTCAAATTAGAAAGTATAATAAAAATAATGATGATAATAATAATAATAATAATATTAGTAATAATGTAACAATATTACGTATTCCGTATTGTATTCGTTATAACGAATGACTATTAGTATCGATTGAGAATGATCTAACGAAAGAGCAGTATGATCGTGCATCGATATTTGATTAATTTTATTATAACAGTGATAAATACAATAATAGAGAAATTCGTAAATTTTACACTGCATATATTATATTATTCTATTTCAATTTATAACATAATAATATATCGATATGACAATTAATTCTCCGTTATAACGTTGTATCGTATAAATTTGTATATATTTTTGTAATTCGCAAATGCAAAAACGTATATATATATATATATATATATGCATATAAATGCATAAACGTATATATATATATATATATATATATATATATAATTTAAATGATTCGTACTAATTGTTATTATTACCGTCGATAATCAATTCTCAAAGAACATTTCGTTTCGTTTTCGGTTAAATTCTAAACTTGGCCGCTCGGATTTAATATTTTATTTTTTTTTTTGTTTGTTTTTGTTTTGTTTTTAATCTCGTCGTTTATAAAAGTCGAACATTTAAATCTTCAACATAAATTTAATAAATGGCGAGTATGGATTATCGAGAGTATAATGTTCTTATATGGTTATTAACACAATAGCCGATATAACAACAATGCTATAAAACGAGGCGAGCTTATTCGAAGGAATAAGCCGTATTTTCGTGATCCCTGTTATTTTTCTTTTTTTTTTTTTTTTCTTTTTGTTCTTTGCCTTTTTCTTTTTTCTTTTTTCTTTTTTTATTTTTTATCATCATTTCTTTTTTGTTTAATCCTTTAAACTTATCCAACTGCGACCGAAAGTTTTTTTTTCATGGACGACGCCCGTTGAAAGCCTCAAACCTTTTCTCCCTTTTTTTTTTCTTTTACTGTACTTTTTATTTATTTATTTTGCTTTTTTTTCTCATATTTGTTTATTTAATTTTTTTTATTTATATATATATATATGTATATATATTAATAATATTATAAATATATATATATATAAAAAATTATACATATATATATATATATGTATAATTTTTTTTTTTATCAAGTCGCCGCACTTCCCAATGGGTCGAATATTTTGAAGCTTATGCGACGGAGTGCTCTTTTATATATATATATATATATATATATATATATATATATATATATATATATATATATATGTATGTATGTATGTATGTATGCATATACATACATATATATATATTTTTTTTTCTCCCTTTTTCTTTTTATAAAGCTTGCTACATATCTCTTAACGATCCAGCTCGTTAGACGATGATGTTACCTTTGCCATCTTCTTTTTCTTCTTTTCCTTTTTTTTTTTTTTTTAATCTTTTTTCTTTTTTCTTTAATTCTCAGATTTCTTTCAAAATGACGTTCGTCGGGTCTCGGTATAAATGCAATAATGGTTAGAGTATGGGAAAAGAGATCTACGTCATTAATTCTGGTCGAGGGCGGAGAGGGAGAGGAAGAGAAAAGGGGGAAAAACAAAAAATAAAAAAAAAAAAAGAAGAAAAAAAATGGGGGAAAATAGAAAAATGAAATAAAATAAACAAATAAAACGCAGTCAACGGAACGCCGAATGGACAAACCGCCGAGCTCGCATTCGTTACGCTCGATTTGGAAATTACTATCGTTTCGCATCGTTACTTTCGATGCGGTTCGGCGTATAGAAGGAACAGGAAAAAAAAAAAAACAAAAAAGAAAAAAGAAAGAGGTACGAGAAAAGAGTAAAAAAACAAGTACATTCATTCATTCATTCATTCATCCATCCATCCATCCATCCATCCATTCCATTCATT
>NC_060964.1:6286991-6291991 GCF_910589235.1 Vespa crabro
AAAAGAAAAAGAAAAAGAAAAAAGAAAACAAAAACAAAATAATCAAATAAAATGAAAAGTACAAACGAATTTGTTTAATTAAACAATGAAAGAGTAATTTTTTCAATTAAAAAATAGAAGAGAAATTTTGTCAAGTAAAAAATAAAAAAAGAGAGCCTCTCTCTCTCTCTCTCTCTCTCTCTCTTTTTATTATGTAAATATTCTATTACACGTAGGCCCGTTTAAACGATTATAAATGATTCGAAATAAAATGCAATAATATTTGTAAAGAAAAAATAGATATATCATTTTCGAATTCGAACGATTTCAAAAGACTTTTATGATTTCTCGTGTTTTATCTATCGTTCATGCGGTGTCAAAGGACAGTCAAAGGGCAACTAGTCGTTCTATCGTATACACATACATGCACCTTACGCACGTATGCATACACACACACATACTAACGAAACAACATTTACCTATCTGCGTATCGGAACGGTGCATCTCGCTTTTAGGGACTTCGCGTCAATATTACGAGTAGCTATCGGATCCGTTCTCAAACGATCGTTTCGATTTCGATCGAAGGGCAGATCGAGAACATAAAGGTACACACAAACGATACTACGGACTACTGCACCGATTCTCTTTTGAAGTAACCCGTAAAGCCCGAATGTTTGAATTTGAGGAGCGGGGGTTCTATTTTTTATCCTGCATTTTTTTTCTCTTCCTTTTTTTTCCTTTTTTTTCTTTTTGTTTTCTTTTTTTTTTCCTTTTTTTTTGCCCCTCCTCCTTTCTTTACAAAGGAACGACTCGGCTTTTTTTCGCTCCCTACATATTTTTTTTCTCTCTTTTTTTTTTTTTTTTTTTTTTTTATATTATGCTCTTTTTCTCCATTTTTCTTTTGCTCTTTATTTTTTTACTTTTTCGACGTGCGAATGACGAACGAAAAGAAAAAAAAAGAAAGATTCTTATCGTCAGTGAGGAGGGGAGAGAAAAAGAGAGAAAAAAATTGTCATTGACGAATAGAAACGAAATCAATTACGATTTGACTATAATTGTTATGTGATCATGTGAAAAATTGTCTTGCAACGAAACGAAGTTTGCACCGTAAGCCATATAATGAGCGAATGTATCTTGATGAAACGCATTGCATTTCGTTCTTTTTTTCTTTTTCTCGTTTTCTTTTTTTTTTGTTTTTTTTTTTTTCTAAACCATTCAATGTCATTGAATGAAATAAATAATGACTTTTTTCGGGATACTCTCTATATTCGGAAAAGAAGAGACAAGGGTTAATAAACCGGAAGGAGATAAAAGAGACCCTGAGAATATTGAGAGAAAGAGAAAAATAGGGAAGAAAGGAAACGTTTGACTGAAATCACAAAAACGCAACCCAGAAGCATTGCACGCGAGCTTTGACACCCTTTTTGACCCGAGACAACCGTGAAAGAGAGTGAATTCTCTTTCTTTTTCTCTCTCTTCTTTTTATTTTTTGTTTTTTTGTTTTTTTTTTCTTTTTTTTTTTTGAAATAAAATCCGCGACGTGCTTTATCGAAAGAGAGAGAGAGAGAGAGAGAGAGAGAAGAGAGAATTGAATTTTAAGGCAGCTTAAGGAAACGAAAGAGAAAGAAAGACAAGAAAAAAAAAAAGAAAAACAAACGAAAAGGAAAAAAGGAAGAAAGAAAGAAATGAAGTAAAAATCAAAGCGCGTGCCAAGAATAATCCCTTATATCCTTGAAACCTCTCTATTTTCAACGTTTGAGATGGGAGGAGTTAAAAGAATGAGAATAGGGATTTAAGATATTGCCATTTACAGTAGATATATTAGGAACGATACATAGTAAATAACTGCGTATATAAATATCCGTCACGTTTGGATACAAGGATGAGAAGAGAATGATTGTGGTAATGTGACATAAAGAGAGAAGAGCAAAGATACAAAGAGAAAGAGAGAGTAAGAGAGAGAGAGAGAAACAAAGAGAGAGAATTGTTAACGTGGGGTGCGTTTAATCCAAATATTACATGATGAAACGTTGACTGTACGGTGGTAAAACGTGTAATACATACATACGTACTTGGTTCGCGGTAGGACTACTATTACATCCAAGGGACAGAGTTTGTTCGATGCCAAATGTGAGATAGAGAGAAAGATAGATGAAGAGATATAGACAAAGAGAGAGAGAGAGAGAGAGAGAGAGAAAGATAGAGAGAGAGAGAGAGAGAGAGAGAGAGAGAGAGGATGATCATTAAACGTGGAGAGAAACCTAGGGGGCCAATGTTCAACGAGACGGGCGTAACTGCAATCCACCGCAAACGAAAGCTCGCTAACCGGTGGAGTCGCCGCATTTCTGACCGGTGAAGCGAACTTGTTGGCGGCCGACTGGCAAGATACACGTTCTCTCTATCTATTTGTCTCTCTCTCTCTCTCTCTCTCTCTGTCTATCTGTCTGTCTGTCTGTCTGTCTGTCTATCTGTTTCTTTCTCTCTGTGACAATCTTTCTTTGGCTCCTCGCGACGACAACGACGCCCCCAATGTCGTTGTCGTCTCCTCTCGTGTCCCAAACTTTACCCATTTTGCAGTGAATCGATGCACAAAATTCGACGCATACGCTTTACTCCGTCCTCCTTTCTTTCTATCTTTCGTCTATCTATCTATCTATCTATCTATCTCTCTCTCTCTCTCTCTCTCTCTCTTTTTTTCTCTTTTTTCTATTTTATCGTCGTCCCTCCTACCACTAGAATCAGAAATCTTTGCTGTTTTACGAGTGTTTTTTTCTTCTTCTTCTTCTTCTTCTTCTTCTTCTTCTTCTTCTTTCT
Organism: Vespa crabro; assembly: GCF_910589235.1. Lineage (NCBI taxonomy): Eukaryota > Metazoa > Arthropoda > Insecta > Hymenoptera > Vespidae > Vespa > Vespa crabro. The sequence continues at coordinate 6,289,785 of NC_060964.1, forward strand.
CTTTATTCTTTTGAAGACGGCAATAAGTTCTACACTTTTTTTTTTATCACTTTTCAACTCGCTTTTTATCACTTTCGTCGTTATTCGATTTTATGGTATTGCTTTTCTTTTGAAATTTTCTTTTTTTGGATAACCAACTGGGACAGGAGGGACGTTCGGGGTAGGGTGGGCAGCGGGGTTGGAATGAAAAAAAAAATTCCAAGGCGTTCGATTCTCGAAGAAAATTTTGACGATTCTCAATTTCTCTCTCTCTTTCTCTCTCTCTCTCTCTCTCTTCTTCTTCTTCTTCTTCTTCGTCTCTTTATTCCTTCCATTTGTATAATCTTTTTGTAACTTGAGCTCTATTTGGGTTCCATTAGTATCGCTATATTGTTAAGGCGAACGCGCATTGGAATTAAGCGTAACCGTGCGAACGAGGCCATTGAGAGAATACTGCGTCCGGAATTAGAACGTTTAGTCCGGCATTATCGTTCTCGAGATACAGAAGATTAGCCGAGATATCGTAGTTCGAACGGGGATGCTGCCGCTGTTGTTACTATTACTCTGCGGCTTGCAGATCCCTCCCATCATATCTATCGTATATGAAAGACGTTTCCCGGATAGAATGTAAAAGGGATGAAATATATAGACATTGAGTTAGTTAATTCGATAAGGATCTATCTCATTCACGAGATCTATTAATAATTGTCATATTCGGATTCGTATAAATAATTATCTCATATTTGATATATAATATTATTATCAATCGAATGGTGTGACAATGTTTATCATAGAAATTAGATATCAATTGATATTAATTATTGTTCTTTTCTTTTTTCTTTTTGTTTTTTTGTTTTTCTTTTTTCTTTTTCTTTGATAGATACAGAGATGCATCTGTACATTCCTTTCTTTGTTTTCCTCCTCTCCTTTTATCGCCATAATTTCGTTCTTCTCCTTCTGTTTTTCTCTCTCTCTCTTTTATCTTTTTTCTTTTTTTTCGTTTTTGTTTTTTCGTTTTTTTCTTTTCTTTTTTTTTTTTTTTTTTTTTTTCCTTTAAATCATTAAAAATACAATTTCATTCACGTGAACTATCGATTCAATCTGTTCAAACGTATAAAGTTATCTTTATGCAAATGTCAAGATTGCGCGTATGCGTTTCTTTTACTTTTCCTCTCTTTCTATCTAATCAGTTGAGCTTTCGTTATCTCAGAGAAGAGAAAACGTTTCTGGTACGATTAAAGTCCTCTCAGTAAATAACAAAGACCGCGTCAGTAAAGAGAAAGAGAAAAAGAGAGATAGAAATAGAGAGAGAGAGAGAGAGAGAGAGAGAGTGAGAGAAAAATAGAGAGAGAGAGAGAGAGAGACTTGATACCCAGGTATTTCCAAGATTTCCACGCAGAACGTCTCTCGCAATAGAGTTTCACGAAAAACGGCAGTTTCGCGATTCTCTCTCTCTCTCTCTCTCTCTCTCTCTCTGCCTCCTCTATCTCTGTCTCTCTAACGTTAACACACATAGATGTACCTGTACATATACATGCATACAGATACACACATATACGTGCATAGATATCTCGGTGGTTAAATTTGTGCCTTCGCTGAGGCACGTAACGCGTTCCGCCGACTCAGCAGTCATCGCAAACGAGCCACTTTTTCTCTCGGATCGTTTACGACGGCGAGCCAGAAATTAGACGAGTTTCATGAACCGAATAACCGGAGGTTTTCTTTTCTTTTCTTTTCTTTTCTTTTTTTTTTTTTTTCTTCCTACCTCTTCTTGTTCTTCTTGTTTTTCTTCTTTTTTCCTTTCTTTTTCGTTTTCCTTTTTGTCCCGTTTTTTCTTTTCCTTTCTTTTCTCCCTTTTTTTTTTCTTTTTTTGTTTTGTCTTCTTTTTTCTTTCTTTTTTTTTTTTTCTTTTTTTTCTTTTTTTTTTTTTACGGCCATGGGTAGTTCCGCAGTGGCGCACGTTCGCGAACCAACATTAGCGTTGTTGAAATCCAACGAGCTAATCTTTCCCTTCATAATGCTAATACGGCAGAAACATTTCGGCAGAGAAAAAGAAGAAAAAGAAAATTTAATGTGTCGGATGGCGGAGCGGACATGTTGCCGGCGAGGGAAGTGAGAGAAGGGGACAATGGCACTGTTTAAATAAAAAAGTTAATCGAGGAAAATATTGGAGATTTTTTTTTTAAAACCAGTATATCTATTTCTGTCTCTCTCTCTCTCTCTCTCTC
>NC_060964.1:6301991-6336991 GCF_910589235.1 Vespa crabro
CATGTTTTCACCTGAAAATGAATTTTTCGAAAATAACTTTGTTTCGCGATGGTAGCATTCGTCCTGTTAAATATTTGACGGGGGGAGGACGCCATGGCAAAGCGTAAAATTAACTATACCTCGATATGAGCGTGAGAGTGCGAGACTGAATGAGATGGAGACAAAAAGAGAGAGAGAGATAGGGAGGGAATGTGAGTACAGCATGCATAACTATGACATAGCCAGGTCGAAATGTATGGCCATATTTTATATCGATGTCTAACTGAAATTTGGTTTACTTATTTATTTATTTATTTATTCATTTATTTATTTTCTCACTCTTTTATCTCTCTCTCTCTCTCTCTCTCTCTCTCTCTCTCTCTCTCTCTCTCTCTCTCTCTCTCTCTCTCTCCCTGTGTCTACCAGATTACAGTTTTTTACTTAAAAATTTCTCGCTTTTTCTCCTCCTTTAATTTTCTTTCCCTTTTCCTTTTTTTTTTTTTTTCATTCCCTTGTCCTTCCTATTTTTGTTTCCTTTTTCCTTTTCTTTTTTTATTTTTGTTATCCTGTCGTTAGAAAAAAAAAAAAAAAAAAGAAAAAAAACCCGTAATCGGTTGTAGCGGTGGAAACCAGGAGCCAGGGGCGTGCGCGCGCACGCGTCATACTAACTTTCAACGGGGTTTACGTATATAAACTGAAATGCTTTTACGTTTATTTATAGTATATGTCCGACACGTTTGCCACTATTATTAATGCATTTTCGTAGTACGCGCCCATCCAATCGGTTGCAGACCGTATACACGGCTTGACAGTTTCATAAATCGAAATGCCCGCGGCTCGCCAAAAAAAAAAAAAAAAAAAAAAAAAAAACTGATAAAAGAGGGAAGAAAAAAAGAAGTGGAAAATGAGAGAGAATGAGAGAGAATGAGAGAGAGAGAGAGAGAGAGAGAGAGAGAGAGAGAGAGAAAAGCAGCAAGGGGTAGGGGGTGTAGCAGGAGAAGGAGGGGAAAAAAAGAGAGGCACCAAGGATATTGAATAATCTGTCGTGGTGTGGACAAAAAAAAAAACAGAAAGTCGTTCGCGCGCGTCGCCGTCGCGTCATGACTATACTCATTCTCGTAAAATATATCGAGCATCATTCGTAAATTTACAACGATTCCGATGCTCTAGGATCGTTATGCTCTGACTAAACTCTTCTCTCATCCTTTCTCATCCTCTCTTGCATTCGCACACTTTTACATATACACACGTACACAAATATACACGCACACACGCGCGTACTCTTTATCTCTTTCTCTCTCTCTCTCTCTCTCTCTCTCTCTCTCTCTTCGCGAGTTGTTTTTTCTTTTTTTTTTTTTTCCTTTCTTTCTCTTTTATTCTTCCTTTCCATTCTTCCTTCCTATTAAGCAAATTGAAATTTAACTCGGATTTCTCTACGAATCAATTAACGAATCAAATAGAATAGAAATAGAATAGAATAACTCCGTTTCGATTTAAGTATTAATAATGATCGATTAGAGTAAATCGAACGAGATACTGCTGAGAAAGTTTTCAAATTTGATTTGGTTAATATGACGAATGGGGCCTTATGAATTTATTCCCAATGAAATATTTAGATCCCGAAGGATGATTAGTAATCGATGTAATCGAAAGATAGATATAGAAATAGAGAGAAAGAGAGAAGATGAGAACGATGAAGAGAGGGGTTAGGATGGAGGGAGGGAGGGAGGGAGGGTGGCAGGGTGGAATGAAAGTGCAGGTGAGGAGTGGTTGGTTGGATGATTGGGGTTGGGGTAGTGACGAAAGACGAAGACTTAAAGGAAGTTCGACGAACGTAGGAAAACAGAGACGCTTAAGGATAAAGTTACTAAAAGCTTCACGAAAATTTATTGGCTCCCAATGAAATATGAATGGAGCCGGTCGATTGTAGTCGACTATTGACGAAGCTATATTCCGAAAGGAAGAAATATATATGGGTTCTCCGTTAGCTGGATATAATCGATAACGGGTATCGAATTTATTACATTCCTCGACGGAATGTTCATTCGTTCATTCATTCGTTCATTCGTTCGTCGTTCGTTCATACGTACGTTCGTTTGTTCGTTTGTTCGTTTATTCGTTCATTCGTTCGTTCGTTCTTTCGTTCGTTCGTTCGTTCGTTCGTTCGTTCGTTCGTCACGTCATTTCCCGCGGCAATTAAATTTACAATGACACAATGTCAATTACGAGATACGAGCTCCTTTTAGAGAAAGAGAGAGAGAGAGAGAGAGAAGCATTGGAGATCGAGTGTACTAATGATTATCAAGATTGAAAAAAGAATGAGTTCGAAATACGAGAAGACATTAATATCGCTTTTCGATACTGTTCCTATGTGACACTGAGGATAACGAAAGAAAAAAAAAAAAAAAAAAAAAGAAAAAAAAGAAGAAAAGGAAAAAGAATGAAGAACGAAAAGAAAATTCAAAGGGAAAATCGACAATAAAAAATTCTTATTAATTAACAAATTATTAATTGTAATGAATATTTTACTCGATTGATCGATCGATCCTACGTACATAAGAATACTTACTTACGTAAAGTATCTCGATAGAAAATGAAGAGATCCAACATTAAAGGACACGACTGATGAAATAATAAGATTCTTATATTTCTTTTCTTCCTTTTTCTTTTTCTTTTTCTTTTTCTTGAAGAAATAGAAAAAGACTATACGAACGGTTAAATAAATACGGTAGGTAAAAGTGGAAGCTAAAGAGATTTTACGCGATGGCAAGAAGAGATATATCTATCTCTATCTTCGTTTGATTAACCCGACAAGGTCGTTACCCGTTAAATACTACCTTGTTAATTACCAAAGTCCTCATTGTCTACCGTTTTCTTTTACTATTTTAATTCCCTCCTCTCTTGTTTTCTTGCAGTCTCCGTTCTCGTTGAAAGTACCGATACGAGATACCTTAACCTTACCTTACCTTACCTTACCTAACCTTACTTAACTGAACCTAACCTAACTTTACCGTACGTTCTTCTTAGTGTTAGAGTTGAGAAAAAAGGTCTTACCCTTAGCTCTTTCCCTTTGTCTCTCTGTCTCTCTATCATCCTCTCTCTCTCTATCTCTCTCTCTCTCTCTCTCTTTCTCTTAATTTCTAGCTTTATCTGTCCTCATCACTTTACCCGCCATTTCTGTGTTTCTTAAGGAAAAGGAACGCACCGGAGACGAAGAAATTTTTCAAACGAACATTTTTTCCCTTCTGACCATTCTTCTCTTTCTCGGTAATAAAGACTTCGATGTGTCTCGCTAAAATTTATATTGAACCTATATAAAAGAAAAAAAAAAAAGGAAAAGAAAAAAGAAAGAAAAGGGGGAACAGAGCTTTTCGAAGTTGGCAAAAGTAAAAAGAAAAAGAAAAAAAGAAAAAAGAAAAAAGAATTGCAAAAGCAAGAAAAAGAGATAGATAGATTAACGAAAGCGTAGAAACTGTTTTCAGTTTTAATGCTTTATCGTTCAAATTTTCTCTCTCTCATTTTTTTCTCTCTCTCTCTCTCTCTCTCTCTCTCTCTCTCTGTCTCTGTCTCTCTCTTACACACGTAACCTCAATTTCTCTATCTTTTTTCTCTTTTGAAAAGTACAATGTAAACGAGATTCGCGTAAACCGTACCGCTTATTAAAACGTTTCGCTCGCGAAAAGGGTTACGATTGAAAGGGGAATGAAATGGTAGAGGGATGTTCGGAGTATCGGAATGTAATAAAAAGTTCTAAAGCCGATAATCGTGTAATTCATTGAATGGATTCGCCCATCCAGTCTCATCCGTCGGCCCGAATATTTATATTTTCCTGATATCGTACGATTAAATGCGTTTTTCGCTCTATTCGTTACACACGCATGCACGCACTTATATATATATATATATATATATATATATATATATATATATATGTATATTGTATACAGATATTTACCGAATATAAAGTTTTGTTAAAAAAAATTTCTTCGATGTTCAAACATATCCAGTTTGATATTGACGGTATTATCATTTATAAGGACCTTCTCTTAAAAAAGGTATATGACATAATTGTATTCGCTCGAAAGGGAGAAAGAAAAATTATTAAAAAAAAAAGAAAAAAAAAAAAAGAAGTTCTACTACGTCCAATACTATTTCTCCATTGAAGTAACATTATCAATGTAAAAGCTTGAATGAAACTTTAATTTATTTCTTTTATTCTCTTTTTCTTTTTCTTTCTTTCTTTCTTTTTTTTTTTTTTTTTTTTTCTTTTCTTTGCACGAAATTTAATCGAAAAAAGATTTCTAAAAACGATAAAGCAGCCATTCGTTCGATAGTACTTGCGTCAGATCAAATTTCGATAAGATAACAATTACTATTGACCGACAGGTCACACCTCCACGTGATGGAAGTTACTGCATCTGGAGACTCACGGTAACATTAAATTAATCGTTTAAAGAGAGGAAAAAAAAAAGAAAAAAGAAAAAAAAAATCACAAATCCAAATTAAATTATTTCACTTCTTTATTATTGTTCCTTTTAAAATCTAAATAAGAATTTCAATCAGTCGATCGATCAAATCAAATAATCTTTGGAAGTAAGAGCGAAAAAGAAAAAGAATCAATGATTTTACCACGATACGTGTATTTGTCTCAATCGAAAAAGTAGAAAAGAATACTTTCCGTATTTCATCCAATCGAAAAGATTTTATGTTCTTTCATATAAAAATTTAAATCAGTGCGCGTTCAATATACGATCGAGTTTAAATCAATACTATCCGGTGGTATTTCACGAATAAATCTATATTTCTTTAAATATCATTTTCAAATATAAATATCAAAAATAACTTTTATATACTCTGTAACTTATATTGGATTAATTCTATCGAAAAATAAAAAATTCTCAATCGTTAAACGTTTCTCGTAATATTGTGTAAATAAATAACATAATATAAATATATATATATATATATATATATATATATATATATATATATATATATATTTAAGTATGCTTATTTCATACTAATATCCAATGCGTTCAATGTTAACTCGCAATTGTCATTTTTTATTCGTTTTTACGATTTTAAAAAGTCATGATTTAATGACTCTGACGTTAAAACGTTACTTGATTTTATAGAAAATAAAAGAAATAAACGAAAGAAATACGAGAAAAAAGGATAGAGAGTACGTATATAAGTGTATTACTTATGAAAGATAGAGTTTTGAATGTAATTTAATTTAATTTAATTTAATTTAATTTAATTTAATTTAATTTAAATTAATGCGAAGAAGAAAGAAATAAAACGGCAAAAATAAATGAAAAATTTTCGATCCTAATCTAAACAAAAATATTCATTTTCCTTTAACGCGTGGCAAAGGGAGGAGAAAACTTGGCGCGCATCCTAGCGTGCATGTTTCAACTCCATGTGCACTTTTATATTCGGTGCAGTTTAAGTTGACTCCCTATCCCGCTCCCACTTGCCATATCTTATACGTTTCGTGACTATGACTTTTAATAGAATCATAATTTTATAGAAATAAAATATATATATATATATTATTTTATGAATAGATAAAACTATGAATTTAAGTTAACTTGAAAAATAAGAGATACCTAAGTGAAAAAAATTTATGAAACACGACTTTAATTAATAATAATGATAATAAAAAAAAAAAAAAAAAAATAAAAAAAAATCAAATAATCCTAATCCTAATGGCGTACGCATAGCAATATTGAGGAACTTTTGGCATACTTTTTCGTCAGCTCGTTTCAATTTCGTGTGCACATTGATTCGATGTACTTTCACTTTGGTTTCGCACAATTTTCGCAAAATTATTACTAAGAGGACATTCTCGAAGGGTGGTTGTACCATTGAACCTTTGAAAATAACTCAATATCCTAATATGATTGTCCTTATGAGCCATGAGTTCGTAAAGGGTCTCTTCCGCGTCTTAATCTAATCAATTATCGTTCAAAAACTATCACGACAATATTTGATTCTAAATTTTAAGATATGCAAAAAATTCCCAACATAATATCTAACTTGTTTGAAAATTATATATACATTTATCACTATGGATAGAAATTGATTATTATCTTTACGAGATATATTTTATCGTGGAATAGGAGAAATTATAATTAGTATATTAATTGCTGAAAATCCTAATTTAAAAATTAATTAACTTATCATCCTAGATCTTACGAATTATGGGATTATATATTTTTTTGTTGTTTTTTTCTTTTCTTTTTTTTTTTTTTTTTTTTTAATTTAAAACTATTCAAAAGTTTATGAAAATATTCCAAATATTGAGATACTTGTAAACGCGTTTGAACAAATATTTATCCTATTCTGGATTTAATAAATAAATTCGAAAATAAGAGATCATTCTCACGAAGAAATTTATTCGTGGTCACTCAATACTTCTTTTTCTTTTTTTTTTTTCTTTTTTTACTAAATAATTACAATCGATCAACTCCATTACCAATTCAGACATTTCATCCTCTCGACATGATTGAGTGTGACCGAAGTAAATTAAAAATTCAACTTACTACTTAAGAAGTTCTCTACGATGGCTCCAAAACACTCATCCGCGATTTAGGTCGAAATTAAGGGTGGATGAGATTCGTAGGTGGTTGTAAATGAGATAGGTCGACATCGAAGTTGGTCGAGATCCTCTTTAATGATGCACTGACTCTAATTCACGATAGTTATTTATTAATGGACGGTCATTGAATTTATTTCACTTTAACTCTACTGACTTTGATAAATACAGTCTGTGAGACTGTTAAAAAAGCAAAACACTTTGCGGATCAAACATTGGCTGCATTGCACGCAAAATCGATTTGTGCAAAAACACTTGTTGTTTAAATCGCTAAATACGAACGAATAACAACGTTGCTTCTACTACGCGAATATTTTTAATTTAACGAGACAAATATTCGATTAACGTCATTGCTTCGCGCTCGATTGCAATGTACTCCTGAAACAAGAAAAATAAAAAGGAAATTATTAATATCATTGTTATAATAAGAAACTCTTAGATATTATCGAAAAAAAACTTTATAATATAAAAATATAAATATTAGTTTAAATATTAGATCGATACTTGCAGTAAAGACATCCAAGAGAGACCTTTCGATGTTAACTCGTCGGAGGACAAAGAAGAACTGATCCGATAAAATCGTCAAAGTTAATTGAAAGACCGTATTTGTTTACATTACACAAGATAAACTATCCCGGGATGAAAATTTTTAAGAATTAAAATTTCAAATTTAAAATTACTTTAAATTACATCACGAATTATAATGATCTTTCTAATGTTTAAACGATTGTATTATTATTTAAATATAATAATTTATCGTATCCCGTGTACATATTAAAGATACTTTAAATAAATAATCGAAAATAATCGAAATTATAAATTATTGAAGTTTGACCGTACGGAAAGATCGATTTTCGATGTTAAACTCATCGTAATGCAAGAGAAAACTAAATCGGTAACTAATCAAAGTCCGCCATAAGTCATTTTCTGTTGATATTAGATGAACGGCGACGTACTCCGCGTTCAAAATTTAATTCGATTAAAAATATTCAATTAAATAATATTCGTTTAACGCGTGTCACATCAGTCAAATAAATTATTTTAATTCTCTCGCGTAGAAAAAAAAAAAAAAAAAAAAGAAAAAGAAAAAAAAGAAATGGTGATATTCAATGTTTACTTTGTCATACTTGAAAATTTTTATACAAACTGTATGACAATTCGAAGTTAACTGAGCTCTAATGTAAATTTTTATTTATATTATAAATCAATGATTGATTTTAAATTTGAAATTTAATATTTGAGATATTAAAAATTAAAATTAAAAATTATATTATTTCTCAGGCGTCTGTCTTACGAGTTATCTAATATTAAAACGAAATAACATTATTGTTTAATACTACAAGTATAATTCATTTGCACTTTGTGTACTTATAAATGTGTTTTTTTTTTCTTCTTTTTTTTTTTTTTTTTTTTATTAAACAATCCTAAAATAATCATACGTATAAATTTATTTAACATTAATTTGATAGCTATGATAAAGAAAATAACGATGTTTACACGTTGGAATAATGCATAATGAAAGAAGAACGACTGTCGAGAAAACTAATTGTCAAAGTCGGTCAAGGTATTACGTTTGAATTAATTGCTGGAGTAAACGATTATAATAAAAACAAGGAACGATGGAAGTAGACCCTTAAGGATTTCATTTCAAAAGAGGAAGTTAATTTTCCGTGATTTTTAAAACATTCCTTTCGAAACAATTCCTCCTCCGTCTTTATGAGATAAAGATATTCTCGAGAAAATTCGTAAGCTGTTATTATATTATTATGCCGTGGAAATGTTTTATCCTTTTTTCCTCTCCCTCCCACCCCCACTCTCTCTCTCCCTCTCTCTTTCTCTCTCTTTATATATATATATATATATATATATATATATATATATATCACTTTTCTTATAACCTTAGTTAAATATAGGTCACAAAGAAGGTCTAGAATTCGAGCATTTTGTTAAGTATGTCAAATGAGTTGTCCCTCATTTAATCTCTCTCATCTTCTCTCTCTCTCTGTCTCTGTCTCTCTCTCTCTCTCTCTCTCTCTTTCTCTCTGTCTGACTCTCTCCTTTCTTTCCTTCCTTCCTTTCTTTCCTTGCAAAATTGAACAAAGCTCGTTTGGAGGAACGTAAATACGCTTTTAGAAAGAATGAATGAATAAAAGAAAGAAGAAGGTTTGAAAGACAAAGACAGAAAGAGAGACAAAGGGATTGGGATCTCTCCAAGGGACACGCGTGAAATCGTATATATTATTTTATTGATGTTACTATTTGGACCCAGTGTAACTGTATAAATGTACACCAGAGAGAGAGAGAAAGAGAGAAATATATATATATATATATATATATATAGCAAGTTGTAACTGAAAGAGAAAGAGAGATAGAAAGAAAAGGGAGAGAGACAGAAATATATATATATATATATATATATATATATATATATAGAAAGAGAGAGAGAGAGAGAGAGAGAGAGAGAGAGAGAGAGGAGAACAAAGTAGACCACTAACGTAAACAGACTACAAAGTCAAACGTGTAACTCGGCCGCAGGAACGTACATACGCGTTTCGTTTCTCTTGTCACACCCTTACACATTCGTACACATATAAACTATATATAAACACGTATACGTACACTCATACATATCGAATATAGATACTAGCGTACACCAGAGAGAATGACCAATATCTTCTAGCACATACATACAAATACACATTCAATCTATATTCTCGTTATACCAAAGTGATATATCTATCTATCTATCCATCGTAATCTTTTGCATAGGAGATCAAAGCCCTATCACCTTGCATTCTATTTTCCATCAGTATCGTCTTAATGCGGATTATATTCAAAATTGAAATCGATTACGCAACTACTATTGCTGACTTTAACGTTTGCGATTCTTAACAATTTAACGATTCGATTCCAATTCTCATCTCTGTCTCTCTCTCTCTCTCCCTCTCGCGTGATTCGAATTTTTAATTGTTAACGCAATGATTATTCTTTTCTTTTCTCCTTTCTCTTTCATTTTTTTTTTTTTTTTATTTTCTTGCTTGTAAGCTAAATACTCGATTATTTTTAATAGCTTAAGAGAAATACAGAATTTCTTTGGATATATATATATATATATTTTTTTTTTTTTTTTTAATGAACGTTTACTTCTAAACGGGAAAACAATTATTCTCAAATATTTTAACATTAGTATCATATATATAGTGATTAACAAAATCTACCTTTTAAAATAGAATTTGTTTAAAGTCACTACGATATTTAATTCTAAAGAAAAAAAGAAAGAGAGAAAGAGAGAGAGAGAGTAGGAAATATACACATAGAAAGAGAGAAAAATATATATATATATATATATTTTTTTATGTAATATTTTTTTTATGTAAATAAAAGATGCTTACATTTGCACAGATTGAAATATATTAATATATATATATATATATATATATATATATATATATATATATATATATATATATATATAATAATATAATAATTTCGTAAAATTATTTATCCTCCTAATTTATTCACGATGGGTGAATGATGGACGTAGAAAATATGTTTGAACGCGTTCACGATTTTTCAAATGACCATTTTTTCTTTTTTTATACAATTTCGAAACTACGAGAGAGATAAAGAGAAAGAAAGAAAGAGAGAGAGAGAGAGAGAGAGAGAGAAATTGTTCTTATTCTTTAAAATTTTTCTTTTTGTATGAATTTTTATCCTTTGTTTTACAAAATATATAAAAATATATAAAAATGTATCTTCGACATTTCATGAACGATAAAGACTCTTTTGTTCGAGAATATCTTTCCACCTTTCGATCTATCCATCTATCTATCTATCTATCTATCTATCTATCTATCTATCTACCTATCTATCTATCCAGGCTATTATAACTATATACATAACTCTGATCTTTGTTAGAGAAGGATCGTAGGGGGTGGGGATTGGGTTAAAGTTAATAATGCATCATTGTTTTCACGCATGCCTCGCACGCACGAACGATCCGAGCCGAAACACGTATGACCAGGCTTTGTTTCACTATGAGAAAGAGAGATGAAAGATATTATATATATATATATATATATAAAAAGAGAGAGAGAGAAAGATAACGCTAACTTTATCATCGTTGGAAGTTTAATAAATCCCTTTAGTCATCATATCGAGCTTGGCCATCTCTTTTTCTTTCTTTTGTTATAGAAAAAACAAAGATAATACAAATATATCGTGGAAATAAAGGGGGTTAAAGCAACAAAGAAAGTATATATTCCCGTGAAGTATAGAATGATATATCCAAGTTTTTTTTTTTTTTTTTCTTCTTTTTTTTCCGTATTATAACGTTGGCGTGGATATTATTTACTCGGTTATGTTTGAATTGATAACAATAAACGGCGCTAGGTCGATGAAATTTCTTTTCTTTTATTCTCTTCTCATTTTTCTTTTTTTCTTTTTTTTTTCTTTTTAGTTTTTTTTTTTTTTTTTAGTTTTTTTTTTAGTTTTTTTTTCTTCTAACCGATCACAACCCAAAGACGTATTATTTTCGGTCGTGACCAAACGACGGTTTCGGATCAATAAGGAAATTGTTACGGGGCGTTTATTTATTTATTATACGGGATAATGCGGGCTTTGCTTTTTTTTTTTCTTTTTGTCTCTTTTTCTTTCTTTCTTTCTTTCTTTCTTTCTTTCTTTCTTTTTTTTTCTTTTCGATTGCATTTCTTTCTCGTACTCGATTTCAGAATAAAAAGTGCGAAGGAGCGGGGTTGAACAACTTTTCGTCCGACTTTCTTTTATTGATAAGAGAAATATGAAAGAAGAGAAAGTAACAGGAAAAGAAATGAAATGAAATGAAAAGAAAAGCAAAGGAAAGAAAACGAGAACGGAAAGAGAAGAATAGATATAGCTGTATTATCATTATGCATAAGTGGTTAGATAAGTAGTTATGTAAAAATAGCTGACAACGTGAAAGGTTAACATTTTTATTTGAGCAAACGAATAAAGATTATTTCTTATGGTGTTATTTTCAAATTACGTTCATTCTACAGAAATGAAAAATTAGAAGAAGCTTTAGAGAGCGCACTAATGGGGATGGAAATACATCCACTAAACCGGGGTTATTACTGCGGGGAGTTTTCGTATGCGTCAGAATTCCGAAGTTACCCTTTTCGCAAATGTTTCTTCGTGAAATTCCATCCGTACCAATCCGCGCTCTATGGTTTTATACCCTTGGGTAATTCGAATCGCGCGCCACGTCGAGAAAACAGGAAGATTTGTTTTTCCATGAGTTTGCCCGCGTGGTAAACCGAGGAAAGAGAGAGAGAGAGAGAGAAAGACAAAGATATTATTATTAAACGTATCTCTCGTTTTTCTCAGAAGTCATTTCCGAAATGAAATATTTTTCGAATATGATCCGAATCAAATAATAAAATTATATATATATATATATATAATGTATGTATGTGTGTATGTGTATGTGTATGCATGTACATACATATATATATGTGTATATATACATTCCGTCGATTCGATTTTCTCGAAAAAAATGTTCAAATTTCAACGATGATATTTCGGTAAGATTTAATTCAAGTTTATCGTACTTTTATATAATTAAAAATTGTAAAATATTTATCGGTCGATTAAATGAAAGAACCAAAAAGGAAATGTTCTTTGATGAATACGATAAATACAATTTATTAATATCGAATTTATCTATTTGAATGTTCGTAACGAACTATCGTTAACAAATTATAACGCCAATAGATATAACGAATTAATGTGTATAATGACTTTAACGAGAATAGGAATGAATATGAACGTGGGTGTGGACTGGGAAAGAGATAGAGAGATAGAGAGATAAAGAGAGAAAGAGAGAGAGAGAGAGAACGCGATATGATGACATTGCTGTATACAAGTTAAAAATTTCATTCTTTTTATTTGTTTTCCTCTTCTCTTTTATCTCTTTCTTTCTTCCTTTTTTCTTCTTCTATTTCTTTCTCTTCCTTTTGGATTTAATATTGGCATGAATCGAAGGAAAAATAAATAACAAACGACGACGGCTTTAGTCGTCGTTTCAATGGAGAGACACGATATAATGGATATGCAAATAACGAAGACTCCATTGTCATATCGGGTTTGCAACGTTACGATCATATTCTTTTTCATGATGACGACGACTACGACGACTGCGACGACTGCGACGACTGCGACGACGACGACGACGACGACGACGACGACAACGACGACGACAATGACGACAATGACGACTCATTTTGCAATCGTTATGTATATGATTAAAAAAAAAAAAAAAAAGAAAGAAAGGAAGAAAGAAAGAAAGAAACAAACAAACAATCAAACAATACAATACAATAAGGAAAACCTTACATTGAGAGAGAGAGAGATAGAGAGAGAGAGAGATAGAAAAGGAAATGACTAATATCAAAACTCAATAAACGTTGAATTTTCTCCAAAGACAAGAAATACCATCAAGATTGAGTTGTAGAGAACGATGGTATAGCATTAACGAGAAATACTAGACTACTATAGTACACTTAATTATAACCAGAGTACATTTTATTGCCATTGTTTCTACCATCCACCCTTGATATCATCCCCCTCCCGTTCTACTCTCATCTCCTCTTCTCCATTCCACCACTCGCTCTCTTTCTTTCTCTCTCTCTTTTTCTCTCTCTCTTTTTCTCTCTCAATCACTCGTCAGTACCACTTAAGAATTTGGTTAACGTCTTTATGAAAATCAAAGTAACCAAAAGAAAGAAAGGGAAATATAATAATGAATTGTTCCTTTTAATGTATTTAATTAAGAAATTTGAAGTATTGTGAATATACGAGAGAACTTGTCGATTTGGTAAATGAGAAAGAAAATCTAAGAGAATTAAGAATGAGAATAACCAATTCAAGCAAGCAATGTTTTTATTTTTCTTTTTTCTTTTTTTTTTTACATATGTGTATGCGTATGTGTGTGCATGTATATATATATATATGTATTTTTCTTTATATCATATTTTTTTAATCTTCGTTCGTTCGTTTTCGAGATTTTTTCCTTCTTTTTTTCTTTTTCTTTTTTTTTTTTTCTTACGAGAGAGATTTATTACCCCCTTTTCCATTTTCTCTTTCTTTCGTTTATTTTTTTCTTTTCTATTATTTTTACCCCTTCCAAACATTTCCCGAGAATTAACGATTCCAACGAAATTTTCGTACAAAACTTTTTTTCTCTTATTTTATTTTTTCCTCCTTTCTTTTTATCTTTCCGGTTCTCTCTCTCTCTCTCTCTCTCTCTCTCTCTCTCTCTTTCTCTTTTAGTTACCAACGTTAAATCCGTATTTCTTTATTGTTGTTTATCGCAAGAGAGAATTCCCGTGATATTTATTTATTCTCGCACGATCCTAGTCGCAAGATACAAACACACACACACATATATATAATATATGTATGCTTATATATTCGACGACTATGACGAGAATGACGACGATGACGACGACGACGACGACGACGACGACGACGACGATGATGATGATGACGGTAACGTCAGTTTATTCTGGTATTACACAAAAATGACTATCGTCCTTTTTTCTTTGTGTTTCAGCAGGCGAGGGTGCCCAATATTTTCGTTTCAAGCCTAGAAATAGTTCCGTGCTTGAACGTGGCGAGGTGATAATACCCTGCGAGGTCGAGAATAGGGTCGGCATCGTTCAGTGGGTCAAAGACGGCTTTGCTTACGTCGTACAACCGATGAGTGAGTATTTATATCTCTTGAAAAAAATAAAAGGAAAGAAAAGAAAGGAAAAGAAAAAAAAAAAGAAAAAGAAAAAGAAAAGAACAAAAAAAAATAAATAAATAAAAAGAAATAAAACAGAAGAGATAAAAGAGACAAAAAAAAATCAATGGAGAAGCTCATTAAAGTTAGAATCCGTTGTACATTTTGTCTGCGATATTTAAAGATGAACAGGCAATTATCTTATTGTACTTTGCACAATATATTTCACGCGAAATGAATATTTGGAATTAATTTCTGTTTTTTCTTTTTTTTTTTTTTTTTTTTCGTCGACGAATTACAATCTCCTATATTTTTCCGAGGACCATGAAATATTATTAATATACTTGTTGCTTGATCCACACACACACACGCACGTGTATATATACATATATTTTTATTATTCTTAATTTAATTATAATTTTACTTCTAATTATAATTCAGAATATCGTTAGATATCGATTTTGCGATCTTTTTTTGGTTTTGGATGGAAAAGAAAGGAAAAAAAAAAGAAAAAAAAAAGAAAAAAAAAATAGAAAACAGAAAAAAGATTCTTTTACTTATTTTATAGGGATGAAGTTTTTAATTTAACTTTTTTTCCTTTTTTTTTTTTTCTTCCTTTTACTTTTTTTTTTTTTCTTTTCTTTTTTTCTTTTTCTTTCTTCTTCGCACGCGTACCTCAAGTTTCATCTCAAACGGGAATTTGTAATTTTTAAATTCAACTTAGTACGTGCGAGAAAGAGCAAGCGAGCGAACACGTTCGCACTCGAGAAAGAGAGAGAAAGAGAGAAGCAGAGAGAGAGAGAGAGAGAAAGGAGAGAAAGAGTTAGAAAGAGAGCAGGGGAGGTTCCTTTGGTGAAAGGGAGGAGGTGTTCGAAGGTGGTAGAGAGACGAGCGTAAATTTAATCGTTGCCGCTAGCGCATATTTCGTTCTCCTTTTCTTTTCATGTTAAAACGTCGGCAACTCATCGTCGGATGACTTCTTTGTTACGACGACGCGCAATCAGTTTGCGTTCGCATGAAAAGTCTCTCTCTCTCTCTCTCTCTCTCTCTCTCTCTCTCTCTCTCTCTCTATCTATCTATCTATCTCTTTTTCTCTTTCTCTATCTCTATCTCTATCTATCTATCTGTCTATCTTTCTTCTCTCTTTTTTTCTCGTAACATTAAATTAATCCCTCTTTCTCTCTTTTCTCCCACTTTTTCTCTCTTTCTCTCGCAAAAGGAAAATTATTTTCGGCGACAGATTAATACTTTACGAGTTTAACACCGTCAACCGTTATTTTTCATCGTTTGAATTGCGAAATTCATTTGTAAGACGCCAGAACAAAAAAAAAAGAAAAGAAAAGAAAAAAAAATAAAGAAAAGAGCCCCGAACAATTTTTCCTTTTAATCGTCGGTAATACGAGTGATGATAAAGAGAAAGAAAAGAAAAGAAAAGAAAAGAAAAAAAAAAAAAGAAAAAGATAAGAAAAAGAAAGATAGAAAAGGATGAATCAAATGGATCGCGCGCATGAATGTACATACGTGCATACGTTGTATATGTAAAAAGCAAAAAAAAAAAAAAGAAAAAAAAAAAAAAAAAGAAACAGAAAAGAAAAAATATGTATATTATTTATACGAATTTGTATCTAATTTTTGTTTTTCCTCTTCTTCTTTCACATTTACGCAGGTGGCCAGATCGTTGGTCATCCGAGATTAAGACTGATCGGCGATCAAAATGCAGGAGTTTATAATCTTCAAATTACCGATGCATCCTTAACCGACGATGGAGAATATCAGTGTCAGGTTGGACCACATATACGCGTCAAGCCGATCCGTGCGAACGCTCATCTCACCGTTATCTGTAAGTAATCTAATTAAATACATTGTCCATTTTCGATTGATCGTAATCTTTCTTTCCTCTCTCCCTTACCCCCCCCCCTCCTCTCTCTCTCCTCCTCTCACTTTGCATTTTTTTCTCTTTTCTTTCCTTTCCTTTTCCTTTTTTTATCTTCTTCCTCCTACTCTACTCCTCTATCTTCCCACAAACTTATTCTCGTACATTCAATGTAAATTTTTTAAACGGAAGAGACGATCCAATTTCCATTGGTCGTATCTTTTTCTTTCTTACCTTTTTTCTTTTTTTGCTTTTTTTTTTTTTTTTTTTTTTTTTTTAAAAAGAAAAAAAGAAAAGAAAAGCAAAAAGAAGAAGAAAGAAAAAAAAGAAAAGAACCAAAGTACTCCGTAAGAAACAGTCTATACGTGGGTTGGGCTCATTCAAAGATCCCATGTGCTTTACCGAGAGTTTTCCGTTCTTCTTCGACCAAAAAGAAAGATAAAGAAGAAGAAGAAGAAGAAGAAGAAGAAGAGGAGACGACGGACGGACGGACGAACGGATCCCGTTTATTCCGAGCAACCGTATTCTCGTTCTTAATATTTCATCGGGAAACGACGCCGGCTTTGACCTCCTGGGCATCGTTTCATTCGAAATGCCACCGCATCGAAACGACCCAAAAGTAGTCTGTCTGTCTCATGGCCTATGCGAAAAAAAAAAAAAAAAAGAAAAGAAATGAAATTCGAATCTACCATTTTATTTCTTTTTACTGTTGTATACAAGTGAAACGAGTGTACGATCTTTTTTTCTACATCTCCCTAACTTTCCTATTTTATATATACGTATAATGCTTATTATAAGTGTATCCTTAATTTACCTGCATATCGTTTAAACACACACGGATATCTATCTCGTTTTAATTAAAACGCGAATACATTTCGAAGAGAAAGAGAATAAAAATAAGAGAAAAAGAGAGAAAAAAGAAAAAAAAAGAAAAATAAAAAGGAACGAGGTTACCTGAATGAAAAAAAAAAAAAAAAAGAAAAAAGGAAAAGAGAGATCTAATATATGTGAATGTTCTTTTAAATGTAAATGCATGCTTTTCATTTTAATGCGACGAAAAATGGCGTAACAAGATATTTTCATAGGAAAAGAAAAAAAAAAAAAAAAAAAGAAGAGAAAAAAAAAGAAAAGAACAAAAAAAAACATAAATAAATAAAAAAATAAAATATCCTTAAGTTACAATAATACCTACACACTTAGAACGATATTACGTATCGTCTCTCTTTCTTATTTACATAAGCATTATTTAAATAATATTCGTATTAGCGATAAAAGTATTTTTCCTTTTTTTTTTCCTACGGCCATTTATCAAAAAAATTGCTTTTAAAATGTTACGTTAACGTGCATACCGAAGGAAAATTATATTTCGTATTTCGTATTTTCTATCAATTAAAAGTATTGATTTTCGGGTCGCGTGCCACCGCAGATGAACGTTAATTATGATAATCCTGTAGATTGTTGTTCATCGGAGATACTGCGTTCACACGATATATATATATATATATATATATATATATATATATATACATATATATATATATAGGCTATGGTATGGTGAACGGCAGATAGGTGCACAACGGACAATAGAAATTTAGCGCGAATCTGTGATAATGGATGAAATTTAATCCAAGAGTAATGCTGGGATTAGCTTTTAAGAGTATACGGCTTATTCATAGGGATTTCTCGAGCTTGTGGTTAAATAACGAAATCACATTTCTATATTGTGGATCTACAAGGGTAGATCCTTTCAAATCCCAATAATCAAATAATTAATTCCAACTGGATTGGTCGAATGATTCGAAGAAATAGAAAAAGAAAAAAAAAAAAGAAACAAAAAAAAAAACGAACGAACAAACAAACAAACAAAAAGATTATAAAGGAACATAATGAAGAAGGATAATTTAAATCTGATGATTATTCTCGATTGGAAAGTAAAAAAGGAAGAAAGAAAAAAAATTTTCAAAAGTAATAAATTTCATCAAGTGACTTTAATAATTTCTCTCGTTTCTTTTTTCTTTTTCTTCTTCTTCTTCATTTGTTCAAGATCGTACAAAATTCAAGCCTACGGCTAGGAACTTTTTTCTTTTTCTTTTTTTTTTTTTCTTCTTCTTCTTCTTTTGTCACTTACAATCTAAAAGAAAAATGATAAGGATAAAGATTAACCTAGAAAGTCCGAAGACGTAAAAAAGATAATCTAATTTATTTTTAATATCATCTGTTAAGTTACGTCCCGTTCTGTACAATATATTAATCAAAAATGTATATATATATATATATATAATCGTTTAATCATTTATAAGAAGAAAAAGTTCGATGCCATTTCATATAATTAATATATTAATTAATATCACCTATATATATATATATATATATATTTGAATCGTAAAAATAAAATTTCATAATCTCGCAAATTCCACGAAACGTTTCCTATTTGCCAATGATAAAAGAGAGAAAGAAAGAGAAAGAGAAAGAGAGAGAGAGAGAGAGAGAGAGAGAGAGAAAACGAGATTGTTAGAAAAATATATTAGAAAATATATTTTTTTATCTATTTTGTTTGTTTATTTATTTTATTTGTTCGTTCGTTCGTTTTTTTTTTTTTTTTTTTTTTTAATGAAACCCGTCAATTTGTATGATTATATCAGAATACGTAAAGTTACTACGTTAATAAACGTAGTCCTATGCATACTTTTATTTCACGGGTTGGCGTTCTTATACCGGCGACACTTCTTGATTCCACGGTCGTGCGTTTGCATCTCGTTATTATACGACTTTACATGTAAAGCAGGCACGTAGGTGGAGGAGAAGCTCTTTAGTAGGAGGATTAAACTTATACGAAGAGTCGACGAAATAAGAGTGCTTCTTTGCTTATTTAGCCCGGTATTGTACCTTATTGCGAGGAGTATCTCGAGGAGACATTTTATTTTTCTCTCTCTCTCTCTTTCTCTCCTTGTTTTCTTTTTTTCCTTTTTCTTTTTGTTTCAAGAAAAATTTAGTTTATTTTCCTCATCCGACCTAACTCTCGATAAAAACACAAAGGATGATTACCTTAGAGAGAGAGAGAGAGAGAGAGAGAGAGAGAGAGAGAGAGAGAGAAATAAAACGATAGAACGATAATTTAATCGAATATCTCATCGAAATAAAATCATAAATTCGTGAGTACTTTATCCCATAGGATTAGGATTCCTACGTAACCAATTTCTTTTTTTCTATTTCTTTTTCTTTTTTTCTTTCATTTTTTCTTTTCTTTTCTTTTTTTCTTCTTTTTCTTTTTCTTCTTTCAACAAGAAAATAGGTAAGAACTCTACTCGAACGAGAAGAGAAGAAAGATTGATAAAGAACGGGGGAAAAAAAAAAATAGAAAAAAAAGAGAAACAAATTTCCTTCGTTATTCTTATTATCATCATCATCATCATCATCATCATCATCATCATCATTATTATTATTATTATTATTTTCATTTTTCTTCTATCTTTCTCTTTTTCTTTTCCCTTTTCTTCTTTTTCACTTTTCCCATTCGGCGAAAATCTCAACGGCGGCGAATTGCGACGTAACGACGGATTTCATTCTGGCAAAGGCAGCTTGTCGTCTTTCAAGACTAGGAAGTACATCAGGATTGAGGATGACAGGTTAGCGCTTGTTCGCATATAAAACGAGCTAGTGAGAAAGAGAGAGATAGAGAAAAGGAAAGAGATAGAGCTAGAAATAGAGAGAGAGAGAGAGAGAGAGAGAGAGAGAGAGAGAGAATAAAAAAGAAAAGGAAGAGATGGAAGAAGAGACGATCGAATCTCCTGAATTATTCGTCGGTTGAAACGCAATGGAGATCTTCTTCTCTGCAACCCAGGACTTTTCGCCCCGAAGCTCTGCGCCCGTCTAAACTCCACCTTTTTCCTTTTCTTCTCTTTACACCTACCTCCCCTCCCTCCCTCCCTGCCCCCCGTATTCCCTCCTTCTCCTTTTGCTCTTTCCCTTTACTCTCTTTCTCCTTCAGGACACGTATAAACGAGAAGGTGGATTTATACCGTGTGGCCTACGTTGTTCGCACAGGAGAAACGACGATTCGAGTGTGACACGTGAATGGAGCTTGTCTTCTCTCTCTCTCTCTCTCTCTCTCTCTCTCTCTCTCTCTTTTCTGGTTGGCTGGCAGGTTGGTTGGTTGGTTAGTTGGTTGGGTGGTTGGCTGGCTGGCTGGCTGGCTGGCTGGCTGGCTGGCTGGCTGGCTGGCTGGCTTGCTTTATCTCGGTTTCTACAATTCTCTTTCCGTATGTATATACGTATCCATGTATGTATATATATATATACGTATGTGTATTTTGTATGTATGCACAACTCGTCGAGGTAACGACGTATAACGACTTGACTCCTGTTCCTGAATTTTCGGGGTATGGAAAAGTCGTTAATGACGAACCAAGTAACTTCCCCTCACTGCCATTATCGAAGCAAAGTTGTGGTTTACTAAATTCTTGCGGTAGGTCGTCGTTTCTCGTCGTATTGTGTGCATAGACGTCTGTAGACATATATGTATGTATATATGTATATACGTACGTATGTACATATGAACGTATATATGTATGATATATATGTGTGTATATATGTCTGTAATTACATCATGTGGATATATATATATATATATATATATATATATATATATATATATGTATATGCATATATGTGTTTGTCCTTCGTGTATGTGTGTATGTGTGTTCGTTTGTATACGTACGTACTCGTAGTAGTAGTGTGTTCCTAAGGGAAACAACACGTATTGTGGGAAACCGTTAAGGGATGCAGGTAATAGGAGAATTTACGTCGAAAGGGAAATAATTGACGAGCTTTAGAATTCTCTTCGTTTTCTCGATTGACTTTCACCAGATCTATCTTTCTCTCTCTTTCTCTCTCTTTCATTCTCTTCTCGGAAATGGATTGATTTCAAATAGTTATCCCATTGTAATATAAAACAATGCCCGCATTTTCCAGTTGTTTATTTATTTAATCTAATTCATTTAAATTCAACATATATATATATATATATATATATATGAATTTTATACGTAATCTATCCGTATCGTTCATTTCACAAATACTCATCTTTCTTCAAGAATTATATTTTATTTATTATATAACGCCTACTTAAATATTGATTCATGAAGAAGTACTCTTATAAGCAAGAAGCTTTATTACAATAAAAGGGCCACTTATTTATGAATCAATCCAAATGAAATACGATTTTTAAATGGACCAAATGAATCACCCATCGTTGAAATTGAGAGGAATTAAGGAAAAGTAAAAAAATGTACAAAAATGCGATATAAGGAAGAGAGATTGCAAATTAACAAAAAAAAAAAAAAAAAAAAAAAAAAAAAAAGAAGAAGAAGAAAAAAGAAAGTAAATAAAAAACGAAACAAAACGAAAGAAAGCAAAGCAAAGAATATATACGTGTGTGTGTGTGTGTGTGTGTGTGTATGTGTATGAAGAAAAAGGTCGATTAATTTTTTTATAAAATCATTAGAAAAATAACAGATGGCATTAATAATAATTTAGCGAATTATAATGATAATTTTTCTTTTCTATGAATAAAACGAAAAGTATGTATTTACATAATTATTATTATAATATTTCGTGTCTTCGATCGATACGATGCTTATCATTTACTATTAACGAGATAACAGCTATGGAGAGATAAGAGTGAGGGTGGTGGGTGGTAGATAGTCTCTCTCTCATTCTCTCTCTCATTCTCTCTCTCATTCTCTCTCTCTCTCTCTCTCTCTCTATTTTTCTTGTCACGCTGTCGATGATTTTCAAAAGCTTAATTTTTTTTTCTTTACCAATAACGATAAAACGATCACGTTTACTATAATCTGATTAACTTTTAGAGATTCTTTCGCAAAGAAGAAAATCATCCTTTTTATTACATCTCATTTTTCTTTCTTTTCTACCCCTCCCGCCTCCCCGCTCTTCCCCTATGATCTTCCCTCTTAGCCTTAAGGTTGATACACGTTAAGTCGCAAACGTAGCTTAGTTCAGTGATAAAAATAAAATCTACAAGACGCCGAGAATAGGTCGGATAGATTAGTTAGTGAGGTGGTAGAGTAATGGGAATGGTAGTAGTAGTGATAATAGTGACGGTGATAAGTGAGTGAGAAAAAGAGATAACACACTTTTTTCGTCTTTCTTTCTTTTTTTCTTTTTTTTCTTTTTTTCTCATTCTTTTTCCTTTTTTTCATCAGACAAACTCTCGTGCTTTCTCTCGCGAACGTATAAATTTCTTCTTTTCCTTGGATCTCTTGCGTGTTTAAGAGAAATAAGTAAAGACTGCTGCCCCTATCAATTACTTTTGCTATTGTTGTTCCTCTCATTGCTACTCTCGCTATTGTTGTTGTTGTTGTTGTTGTTGTTGTTGTTGTTGTTGTTGTTGTTGTTACTGTTATTGTTGTTGGTCGTGGTACTGTTGTTTGTTTGTTTGTTCGCTTGCTTGCTTACTAATACCGTTTCTATCTCTATTGCTATTGCAGCTGATCCTTCTGCTCCAACTTTTCTACACGCTAACGCAAAAAAGAGATGACCTTTCACACGGCATTCCAACGGTATCCATTTCCCCATTGTGCTTCTTATTCGGTTTTGATGGACGACCGAGCGCGAAATTTTTACGGGATTTATATATCTTAATTTAAACATTTATCTCCTTCGAGTTACGTTAAAAAATTCTTTCTCTCGTTTTCTCTCTCTCTCTCTCTCATTTCTCTCTTTCATTTCTCTCTCTCTCTCTCTCTCTCTCTCTCTTTTTCTTCGTTTCTTTCTTCCCTTTAGATTTTCCCGACTCCTACGATAATTGCTCACAATTTTGAAACGGCAAACCGACTAATTAGTCCCTCCTAATTGGATATGTTCCTTTGAAAGAACGAAAACGAGAGAAATATGTAGGTATAACGAACGACTAACTTTCTTATTCGATAACCGAAAGACTTCGCTAGATTCGGCACGTTTTATATATAAAAAAGAAAAAAAAAGAAAAAACGAAAAGAAAAGAAAAGAGAAAACGAAAGGCACTCAGAGATAATAGCAGGAGTTATAACAGCTCTCGTAAAGATATTAACCGAAAAAACTTGGCGGAGATTTTTCGCGGTTTACGTTGAAGTAAGAATCATCTCGATAACGATTTTACGAGAATAAGATTCCGATATTTTCCAACGATTGCTGCATTATCATAATACGCGAACTATCTCTCTCTCTCTCTCTCTCTCTCTCTCTCTCTCTCTCTCTCTATCCTTCTCTTTCTACATCATCTTATCTCTCGAATTATTTTCAAAAACCATCCTATCCTTAAGCTCTCCTCAATTTTTTTTTCTTATCACTTCACTCCAATCTTTCGGATATCCCATTTGAACGATCCCATAAAAAAGAAACATGTTCAAGAAGTTGAACGACTTGTTTCGTTAATAAACAATATATATATATATATATATATATATATATATATATATATATGTACATTGATAAATTATCTCATATATCATGTTAATATGATACTAGGGCATAAGAAAGAAAATTTTCTTATCTTCTATGTTAAAAGACTCTCTCCATGTCCATCTCTCTCTCTCTCTCTCTCTCTCTCTATCTATCTATCTATCTATCTCTATCTATATATCTCTACCTCTCTCTCTCTCTCTCTGTCTCTCTCTCTCTCTCTCTCCCTCTCTCTCTATTTCTATCTATCCCTCTATACGTACGTACTACAATACTAATACATAAAACCAAAAGCAATGCTATTTTGCTCGGATGCACCGATAATGCAACTTGAATTGCACATGAATGCATCGAGCTTGAATCGACGATACTATAGACGACGATGCCGTCGACGACATACAGAATGAGATAGATAGATGGATGGATAGATAGATAGATAGATAGATAGATAGATAGATAGATAGATATATAGATAGATAGGTAGATAGATAGATAGATAGATCGATATAAATAGAGGGCTTAGAGAGACAGTGAGATCGCCGTACAGTTGCGGATACGTATATATACGTACGTACGTATAACGAGAGGTGCGGCTGCCGCTGTCCAACTCGCTTGAACTCGCTTCAATCCGCACCGTCGGTTCCGCATATTTCGTGCCGTTTCGGGAATGAAACGTTTCTCGCACCACCGCGCTCGAAGATAATTGAAAAGTTCAGGAAACGTGAGTCAAGCTTCGATAGAGAGAAAGAGAGAGAGAGAGAGAGAGAGAGAGAGACATCGTCAACATAGAATGTATACGCGTGATCATCGAGACTTTTGCGAAAATACAACGGGAAAAGAGAGATCGAGAGATCGAGAGATCGAGAGATCGAGAGAGAGAGAGAGAGAGAGAGAGAGTGACAGAGGAGGGGAGGGAAGGGGAAAGAGACGAGAACAAGAGAACAAATAGGAAAAAAGTTTAATATGCGGCTATGATGCTTTACTTCTTCATTCCTATTTTTTCGTTTTATTTTTTTATTCTTTTTTTCTTTTTTCTTCCCTCTCTTTCTCTCTTTCTCTCATTCTCTCTCTCTCTCTCTCTCTCTCTCTCTCTCTCTCTCTCTTTATTTCACTTTCATTATTTGCTCGCTCTTGTACATATTTATAGCTTAGGTCATTTAACATGTTTCTTGGTCAGGAATGAACAAAATTATTTATGTGAGAAACAAAAATATGAAAAAAAAAAAAAAAGAAAAAAAAAAAGAAAAAAAGAAAATAAATAAAGAGGAAAAGAGAAAAAAATAAAAGGGACAAGGAAAAAATGAAAAAGTTAGGAACAAAGAAAAACCTAGGATGGGAACGAATAAAAAATTAAAAATATCTTTTTCCCCCTTTCTAATGAATATTTTCAGAGATACTTTTGTTATAACCATTTAAAATTCTCCAATTCTGCATAATATATACGTATATATGTATGTATATATATCCTATCAGGCTTCTCTAATGAAATTTACGAGCAATGACATTCGCGATTTCGTATCTTGAAAAGATTAATAACGCATAGACGGTATAATATAGATCATGGTACGAGATTCATAAAGTATCTATATAGATATATATATATATATATATATATATATATATATATATATATATATATATATAAAGTGTGTGTGTGTCTGTGTGTGTACGTAATAGCATAAAATTCGAAGAGAGAACGATGATATGCCATTTCTATATAGGTCAGAACGAGGATTCGTTGGATTATCCGGTGATGGACATTCTCAAAATGACGGAAACGTTCTCACGCCGTATGTCTCATTCGATATTAAATAAAATTGCACACAATATATATATATATATATATATATATATATATATATATATATATATATATATGTTTATCCGAAATATGAGAACTTTTATCTCATAGATAATATTTCGTTGTAATATTATTCGAAATGTATCTAACCATTCGATATTATAAATAGGTACGTACGTGTATTGCTTTTATGTCTGTAAAGAAAAAAAAAAAAGGAAAAAAAATAGAAACATCCCCCATTGCTCCTCCCCCCCTCTCACTCCTCTCGAAATGAATCAAGTTAATATTGAAATACGAGTTTTATTCGCTATTATATTTAGAAAGTATTTATTGTTATTTATGAGTTTGTTTTTCTTTTCTTTTTTTTTTTTTTTTTCTTTTTTTTTTTTTTTTTCTTTTTTTTTTTTTTTTCTTTTCATTTTACATGTACGCTCATACACAATCCATAAGAAATTTCTTACGCTCGATATCGTCCTGATCTTTTTCACTTTCTCAGATAGACGCAAACCAAAACTATAAACCGTAAAGGTTGTTGAAGAACGAAAATCATATTTCCGATGTCATATCGTCTCGTCTGTTTTTCCTCTTTTCTCTCTCTCTCTCTCTCTCTCTCTCTCTCACACACACACACTCTTCTTACTCTACCTCCTCCTTCACCTACTCCTCCGCGATCTCCTCACCCGTCTGTTATCCCGGAAGTGGAAATGATAGTACGATGTCGTATAGTAACGTACGAGCGTCTTACCTCTCGCAAACAGACGTTATATGTACCGTACAAATATCGTTTAAGAGCCGTCGTTCGTTCGGTTGCCGGTAACCGTATTCCTGGAAAATCATTTTTCACGGAACGAAGGGAGGAAGATCGATAAATATCGTTCGACAGATTATATACGTTCATACGTAGCTAGGTACGTAGGTAGGAAGGTAGGTAGGTAGGTAGGTAGGTAGGTAGGATAGGTATGCGTACACGTTATACACATTCATATCTATCTATATATGTATATCCATCTACGTATATGTATAAACTAAATATATATATACATATATATAATATATATATATATATATGTGTGTGTGTGTGTATGTTTCCGATTAAACGCAAAATACGTGGACGTAAATGGCGAAACGTTCACGTTATATGTACGTATATAAAAGAGAACATTATCGAGCGATTTCCGAAAGAACGTCCGATATCCCGGACCGATCGTTATTACGAATGAATGCGTCGCGCGTGCTGCGAACGCAAAGCATGGCTTTAGCATGGGCTTCTCCAAAGCGATGATGCGGAAAAGCGATAATATAACTACCGTCCAAATTCATAAAGCAAGTAATGACGATAGATAAATATCTATGAAGTCTCCGAGAATCAAAAGGGGAAAGAAGTAACGTAGGAAGAAAACTGTAACGAATTTTTCTCAATAAAATGTAGCTTTTGCTACATTTTATATATATATATATATATATATATATATATATATATATATATATATATATATATATATATGTATGTTCAGATCAAGTGAAATTGCAATAACTGCAAATACTTGCCATAACATTTCTCATATCTCTTTCTGTTACCCCGACTTCGTCTTTTTCCACTTACTCGTCTTCTTTTTCCTCTTCCTCATTCGCGAGAAAGAACTTCGGCAGTTGTATTTTATTACGTTCTATAAGAGAAAGAAATAGAGACATAGTAAAAAGAGAGAGAGAGAGAGAGAGAGAGAGAGAGAGAGAGAGAGAGAGAGAATATATGTATATCCTCGAAATAGGAATAAAGTCGTAGCTCTTTTCGATCGTTAGGTAGATAGGTAGATAGGTATGTAAGTAAGTAGGTAGTACCTATCCACTGTTAAAGGATCGTTGGTTTGAAGGGTTTTTGTAAGACGTAAAAAAAAGGCGGTAGAGTTGATGGAGAATGGAGGATGATGGAGGATGGAGAATGATGGAGGATGGTGTATAAGGGCAATCGATGCGATTCGTGTCGACTAACAGAAGAACCAAGAGAAGAAGATGTTGAGTTATAGAAGACTAGAGAAGGAGAAAATGGTCTAGGGCGGCACATACATACATACATACATACATACATATATACATACATACATACATACATACATACATACATACATACATACATAATACGTTTTCGTACTTCGACGTGGTTGCGTGCATATTGCAATGCATATTTCACGGTGAGAATGAAGTGCCGCGTACGCGCCGGAGATAATTGAAAAGTCTAGGAGGAAGGCGGCACGCGGGTCCCGTCGTACTTTGAAAAAAGAGATTGAAAGAAGAAAGAAACTAATGCGAACGAGCGAGCTAGCTAGCTAGCTAGCTAGCTAGCAAAAGAGAGAAAGAGAGAAAGAGAGAGAGAGAGAGAGAGAGAGAGAGAAGATAGAAAAGGAAACGAGCGCCTGGTGCGATGAATGGATCCATGAAAAAAACTTTAATATAGCGAAGGGGTAACTCGGCGCGAAACTCTTCCTACACATGCAAACCCGAATATCGTCGACAGTTGCTGCTGGCATGACCGCAAAAGTGCGGCGCGTGCAACGCGAGACGCGAATCCTCGACGCGTTTCATTGCGCTGCGTTATGCTGCGTTGTATGGCGCTTCTTGAAGCGCAATATATTTATCTCTCTCTCTCTCTCTCTCTCTCTCTCTCTCTCTCTCTGTCTTTTTCTTTTCCTTCGCTTTTCCTTTGTCTTCTTTATATCCTCTTTTTTCTTTCTCTTTCGAATTTTTCGTTTATACTTTTCATTCTCTCTTTTTCTTTCTCTCTCCCTCTCCCTCTCTCTCTCTCTCTCTCTCTCTCTCTTTCTTTCTTCCTCGTGAATGAACTTTTGAACTAATTAGAAAAAGCTGAAATGTAACGCAATGCAACGGAATGGAACCGAATAGAACGGAACGGAACAGATTGGAATGGTGGAATAGAACGAAACGAAACGAAACGAAACGAGAAACGGAGTTCATTATTAATTGTTAATTCTTTAAATTTATCAAGAGAAAATGTGCAACCCATTAGCCGTAAATAATCTATACATTTAATGAAACTCATTTATCGTGTATATTCGTTATCGAGCAATAATAATCATTCGGGCTGATTTTATCGGAATTTATTTCGTTTACGTTCATTCGCGCAACTGTCTTCTTCCTTTGTGAATCATATCATACGAAACGGAGAATTCTTTTTTTTTCTCCTCTCTCTCTCTCTCTCTCTCTCTCTCTCTCTTTTCAATCGTTTTGTTAATGGTAAAGTTTTTCTTTCGTTTGTTTTTGGATTTCTTTTTTTTTTTTTTGTTTTTTTAAACATTCACGCACACATCGAGAACTCATCGATGATTACATCGTTCACAGGCATATCGTCGAAATTTCGATGATCAATTAGATTAATAAGCGTTTATTATTTATATATATATAAAACAAAAATAATAATAAAAAGGAAAAAAAAGAAAGAAAAGGAAAAAGAAAAAGAAAAGAAGTTTAGCTCGACTAAAAAGTGACCTCTCTCTCCTTTTTTTTTTTTTTTTTTTTTTTTATTTTTTTTATCCTCTCTTTATGATAAATACTTTTATATGTCGAATTCGTTTGACCATATTAATCTCACTAGATTAAAAGCGATTTTCAATATGTATATGTACGTACGTATGTATGTATGTGTACGTACGTATGCGTACTCGCACGCGCGCGTGTTAGTGTTGGGTTTGTGTGAGAGAAAGAGAGAGAAGACTGGCAAATGATCAACCGCACACATCCACCAAAAGCGAGAATAACGTTGAAAAGTAGATTCATTTCGAATATTACCCTTTCTAAAACGGAGCAACGAGACCAATTTGTTTGACCAGAGAGCACAGAGAGCACCGTCCTCCAACATACCATTACCAGTACCACTATCACTACCACAAACGGAAGCAGTAATAAGCAGCAGCAGTAGCAGTAGCAGCAGCAGCAGCAGCAGCAGCAGCAACACCCAACATCCCAACACCCCAAATATCCTAACACCAACACCACCATTACTAAAGCCTTCGCAACTACCATCACCACTTCGGCAATGCTTTACGTTCTCGTTTTGGAACCCTTCAAGTAGCCGCGTCTCAAACTCTAGGAAAAATTAATTCGAAGTAGTTGACCCGAATCGGGCCACCGCGAGAGAGAGAGAGAGAGAGAGAGAGAGAGAGAGAGAGAGAGAGAGAAAGAGAGAGAGGAGACCACCACCTTTATCACCGAATTATTAATCCCGGCACGTAGAAAAAAGAAGCTAGAGAAAGAGAGAGAGAGAGAGAGAGAGAGAGAGAGAGGATGAGAGTAAAAGAGTAAATTAAGAAGTTCGCTAGGGTATTTTAGCGAATGCACGTGGCTCTGCGGCAACTAACTGACCCATATTCTCCTGCAAATTAACCCCAATATTTCTTCTCACTCTTTTCTTTTCTTTTTTCCTCTTTTTTCCTTTTTTCCTCTCTCTCTCTCTCTCTCTCTTTCTTTTTTTCTTCTCGTGGAAGCTAGTGGAAGAGGTAGAAAAAAATAAACAACACTAAAAATGTAAAAAGAGAGAGAGAGAGAGAGAGAGAGAGAGAGAGAGAGAATACATAGAAGGGCGGGAGGGGGGGGCGCATGAGTAGGTAAGCGACGACGGAATCAAGGTTTGTCACAAGTGAAATTCGAGAATGAAAAGAGGTTGAGTGGTGTACGTGGCACATCGCAGGTGAACCAACAAGCATGCACAATAGATCGAGTCACGGTTCGTTGTATGCCAACGGTTCAAAGTGTTCCGGTTCACGGAGGAAACGAGAACGGTAACGGGAGGAGGGGGAGAGGGGTTTGGAAGAAAACCGTTTTGTTTGATGAAATATTTTTCTCGTTCGCGCGTATTCCGCACCCAAAACTATATCACAATGTCCTTTACTTACTACTACTACTAGTAGTATTATTACTATTACTACTACTACTACTACTACTACTACTACTATTACTACTACTACTAATATTGCTGTTACATATATACGTACATACATACGTTGTAATCTCGACTTTTGCCTTGCAACGTTACGTTATACGCGAAAGAAAGAAAAGTAGAGATATGAAATAGAGAGTATGAGGAAAAAGAAAGAGAGAGAGAGAGAGAGAGAGAGAGAAAGAGAGAAATACACATTCATGTTTTTGACAGAAAGAAGTGAAGAATTGTATATAACGCACGGCCAATGATGTTCTTCCCTTTCCTCTCTCTCTCTCTCTCTCTCTCTCTCTCTCTCTCTCTCTTTTTCTCTCATTTTCTTAATTAAAATAGAATAGAGGTACGCATTTACGCTGACAAACATATAGAAAGAAAGAGAGAGAAAGAGAGAGAGACCGAAAAAGAGAAAAGAAACGCGTTTCTTAGTTTCAAATGAGACGATTACCGGAGAACTACGATTGGTGGATTTATTTTTCATTAAAATGTCTAGCTCCTCCCGTTTCCTTCCTTCCTTCCTTCCTTCCTTCCTTCCTTTCTTCCTTCCTTCCCGCTTCGTTTCTTTCCTTTTTATATAATGATCGTTGTAAAAAAGTACGAGAACCAATATCGAGTTCACGTCAAGTGTATTTAACAAAACAATAAGCTACGATAGATCGATTCGACGAGAGATAATCCCCAAGAAACCGGACTCTTATTCCTTCCTTCTTTACCATCTTCATCTTCTTCTTCTTCTTCTTCTTCTTCTTCATTTTTTTTCATCTTATATTTCTATATCTATCCCTATTTCTCTCTCTCTTTCTATAGATATATATATATATATATATCTATCTCTCTTTGTCTCTCTCTCTCTCTCTCTCTCTCTCTCTCTCTCTCTCTCCTACCTTCATCTTTTTCATTATTTTATTATTTAGTCCCTACCTTATTTTATCCCCCAGCTGCGCCGTCAGCTCCAGCAGTCGTAGTCTTTTTTTCTATGAATCTCTGAGATCTTCTTCTTCATCTTCTTTTTCCTCTTCTTCCTCTTCTTCATCTTCTTATACATCGATCTCGAATAATAGTAAAATCTTTCGTTTTTTCCTTTCTTCCTGTTTCTTCCCTTTTTTTTATCATTGTTCTTTTCTCACTCACTCTCTCTCTCTCTCTTCTATCTCAAACAATTTTGTTTCCTTTCTCTTTTTCTTTTCTTTTTTTTTTCTTTTTTATTTTTTCAATCCAATTACGCGAAATTTCTCTTACCTTGCCAACCATTCAGGATCTTTCTTTCGGATAT
Source organism: Vespa crabro (assembly GCF_910589235.1). NCBI lineage: Eukaryota > Metazoa > Arthropoda > Insecta > Hymenoptera > Vespidae > Vespa > Vespa crabro. Next base: position 6,333,684 of record NC_060964.1, read on the forward strand.
ATATACTTCAGGATCATTATAGTTTTTATTCTAAGTATATTATATAAAAAGATAACAATAGTTCCTAATGTAGAAATAATATTCTATTGTAGGGATATTTTTATAACATTTAGCGATTAATATCTCGCTCGATGTTTCGTAATGAATATATGTAATTTTTGTTTTTTTTCTTTTTTTTTTTTTTTTTTTTTTTAAATCATCGACGAGCCTGTTAAGCGTCTTTAACGATCGATTAAAATATTTTCCTATATAATTAATAAATAAGTCATAACGATACGTATATAACAAGTAAATCGTTACTTACTTGTTTGAATAAAATTTCTAAAGAAGAACAAACGAACGAACGAATAATAAAAACAATAAAAAAAAAAAAAAAGAATAATAATAATAATAATAATAATAATAATAATAATTTATTTGTTTAATCGAAGACGACGAAAGTTCATCGTGAAAATTAAACTAAATCAGTAGATCGTGATCCCATTTCCTTCACCATTTGAATAATAATTTTACTCGACATTAAGAATGGATACTTTATGTTTAAATGCTGGTAAGCGACGCTCTTTGGTAAATTGCCAAAAACGTTTCAGAGCACTCCCGTAAAATTAATGAAAGATATATGATTCCATTTAAGGTAAGGAAGATGATTTTGGTTAATGCCAAAAATATCGGAGCCAGGAGGATAGATATAGATATAGATATAGATAAAAAGAGAGAGAGAGAGAAATATATATATATATATATATATATATATATATAAAGAAAAAAAAAAAAAAAGATGATTACCAAACGTAATTCGTTTCCCGCGTGACACACTTGAATGCGGGCGTCCAAAGCGATTTTTCGCACCTGCTGATCGTAAATAAGATTATCGAATTACGAAAAGAAGTTTTTGATATGCTTCTCTTGTACCCTCTCTCGCTCTTTCTCTCTCTTTCTCTCTCTTTCACACATATACTCCATACATTTACTTGTACAAAAACATGCAACCTGTTTATATAATGAATTACATTCGTAATCAGACAAGTTGTAATCGGGTTTAATTTTTCGCTCGGCTTCTTTATACGATAAGCTCATGAGATTACATAAAGATTTAAAGGTACGAATTAATCGAACGATTACCGCTTACGACGCATGACAAAATAATAACATTAATAATGATAACAATAACAATAATAATAATAATAATAATATTAATGATAATAATGATAATAATAAATTGTCGATAATTTTTCTATTCGTTCGACGAAATATCATTAATATATAATCCCTATATATATATAATCGTCCCTACCAATCATTATTCCTTTTCTTTCTCTCTCTTTTTTTTAATTAATTTTATTAATCACTCTTGAATATGTAACATGATTCGTATTTAATAATTTAATACTTCCCGAACGATGATTCAAAAACATTTCCAATATATTTCTCTACGGGGAAGAACGAAAGAGAAAGAAACGAAACAGTTTTCTCTTTCTTCTTCTACCTTCCCCTCCCCTTCCCCCTTCCCCTGGGTCAGTAGACTATTCGATATTCCTTTACAAATAATTAAACGTCGATGACTCCTCTCGATCGTCGTTCGTACGAATTCTTACGACGACGATGAAGAAGAAGAAGAAGAAGAAGAAGAAGAAGAAGTAAAAGAAGAAGATACTACTAACTTCCCCTCATCCCGCAGCTCTTCGCAATCCTGCTTCCGTTCATTAATAATGGCATGGCATGGAGTAACACCAAACATGAAATTTACATTACTCGTTGATCTTTAAAGAAGTACGAAGGGTAAACGAAAGGTAAACAGAAAAATTTGTTCCTTTATTATTTCCTTTCTATCCTATCATCCCTCCTTCAACTTCGTTCGTCTTTGTCGAGTTTTCTTTTCTCCCTCTTTCTCTCCATAATCTCTCTCTCTCTCTCTCTCTCTCTCTCTCTCTCTCTCTCTCTCTCTCTCTCTCTCTGTCTCTGTCTCTGTCTCCTCATTCCCCCGTCCCCCTCTTTCTCTTGCTCTGACGTTCGTTTGTAAGATTAATTACACGAAAGAGAGAAAACGGATCGCGGGAGTATTTCTATTTAAACGAACGATCGTCGACACTCAAAGTAATTTGCTGGAATACCGAGCTCGGAACGTTCCCTACTTCGCGTAATTTCTACGACCGAATGAAATTTCCAATGCCATCTTCTATATATTCTTCTCGACTCCTCCTCCTTTTCCTCCTCCTCCTCCTCCTCCTCCTTTTCCTCCTCCTCCTCCTCCTTTTCCTCCTCTTTCTCTTCCTCCTACACCTTTTACATCTACACCTACTTTTCCACTACTATCTTCTCATCTTCCTCCTCTTCCTTCTCTCTTCTACCTCCATCTCTTATGCTTTCGAGAACGCCATTGTGCATTGTCCTGTCTCTCTCTCCCTCCCCCCTGTCTCTCTCCCCTCCCCCTCCCCCCCCTGTCTCTCTCTCTTTCTCTTTGTCTCTCTATCTCTGTCTCTCTTTTATATACATCGCAGATCGTCTTTCTCACTTCTCTTAGTCTCGTTCATTGTTCTTTATCCCTTACATTTCCTTCCATATTCTTCCCTTTTCTCGAACCGAGTACGATCGATCATTATTATTATCACCGTCGCACGAATTATCCTCGCACGTCGGCCTTTCTCGTAAGGAACTTCGTTAACCCATTGTCGTTGTTCTCCTCCTCCTTTCTCCGCCTCCTCCTTCACCTCAACCTTTTCCATCTCTTTCTCTTTATGACAGGGAAAGGAGGGAATCGTCTGTTCGCGTTAAACGTGCTATAAAACTCCGCGAAATGTGATTCTACCTGAAAAGTCCTTTTATCCTTTTCTCTCTCTCTCTCTTTATCTCTTTATCTTTTTATCTCTCTCTCTCTCTCTCTCTCTCTCTCTCTCTCTCTATCTATCTATATCTATCTATCTATCTATCTATCTATCTATTTCTTTCTACTAGCCTATTAAAATTATCATTAATTACAAAGTATCTTCGTTAAGAGGTAAAGGCTTTCGAATGGTTTTGACCCTTATCATTTCTCTTTCCCTTTCTCTTTCTCTTATTACTCTCTCTCTCTCTCTCTCTCTCTCTCTCTCTCTCTCTTTCTCTCTTTCTCTCTTTCTCTTCTCCTTTTCGACTATATCTCTTAACAATTATCTTATGTTTTGTCGTATATAGTTATCTATATCCTTTTTCTCTTTTTCTCTCTTTTTTCTTTTTTTCTTCTTTTTTTTTCTTTTTTTTTCTTTTTTTTTTTCTCCCCCTTATGATTGCATCCATCGTTAGGAAACTCAATGCGCTCGTGCAAGATTAAA